>NC_134268.1:152852101-153140988 GCF_031893055.1 Leptodactylus fuscus
AAATGCATTAATGCAATAACCGGCCGAAATATCACAGAAATACAATGACAGACGGCTAAACCCGTCAGGATCTGCTCTCAAGTAGAACTGGCAGGCATAGCTCTCTATAAGACCCGCCAAGGCATAGATCTGTTAAGAACCACCGGGCGCTGTCTCTATAAGAACTGCCAAGCACAGCTCGCTCTATAAGAACGGTCACCTTCAGAGCTCCCACAGAGTTCCACAGGCAAAGCTAAGAGCAAATAAAATGGGGAAACCCTACCGTGTCAAACCAGCCAGTCTCCACGTCTCTGCAGCACACCAGTCCACGCCGTCCTCCTTCTGCACAACTAGTCTCCGTGTACTACAACAGCTGTATTTAAGGCATCACATGCTTGCCACGCCCCCTCACGTGTTTCTGAGGGGGCGTGACCAACTAATTGGGAAGGTTTCTACACAGCTGTTGTAGCACGTGCCAAACAAGTGAAAGTGGGTGTGGCTGGAATAAATTCACATAGCAGGCAAACAGCAGACTGTCTAAAGCAATATGTTTCTAAAGTTTTCTAAAGTTTATATGACTGTGCTGACAGTACCAGTATTAAAGATGGTAGACGCGAAAACCTAGTGGGCTAAAGGACTTCCGGTGACGCCGAGGTCATGTGATCAGACTGGCGTGGGCGGAGCTATTCAGGACAGTGCCGAGTTACACAGGAAAAGGAAGTTGCAGTGAATGGAGACTGGAAGGAGGTAAGAGACAGCATGTGTAAGCAAGAGGGGTGGAAAGGGCTGGGGGAGGGGGGTCAGGCTGTGTGTGAGCATGATAGAGGAGTTTGGCTGGGTAAAGGCTAAATACTAGACTCCGTAAGGACCGTCTGCCGTTACAAGGTCACATGACCGGATAGGCGTGTCTTTACTTGTAAGCAGGACCTTCCACAGTATCCTGTGTAGTGGAGCAACATGGAGAGCTGCGAGGTGCACGATTTAGTGAAGGGGGGGAAGATACAGTAGGTGGACTGCAGGGAGTAGTGTAGAGGGGGAGAGATGTGCAGGGTCGGACTGGCCCGCCGGGAGACCGGGGAATCCCCCGTAGGCCCCAGCCTGGACTATTAAGACCCTCATTATGGGTTCCTACCGGACCTCCACTGCCTTTTGTTTTTAGTAGACAGTGGAGGTTCGGTAAGGCGTCTGCCCAGGGCGGGTGTCAGCACCCGGGCAAGTCACTGTGAAGTATGAAGGGAGAGAGACTCCGTGCTGAAGAGACAGCATGTGTGAGTAATAGGGGAGACATGGGGGGGCAGACTGTGTGAGCAAGAGCGGAGACATGGGGGCCAGGCTGTGTGAGCAAGAGGGGAGACATGGAGGTGTAGGCTGTGTGAGCAAGAGGGGAGACATGGAGGTGCAGGCTGTGTGAGCAAGAAGGGGGGAATGGGGGGTTCAGGCTGTGTGAGCAAGAGGGGAGACATGGAGGTGCAGGCTGTGTGAGCAAGAGGGGAGACATGGAGGTGCAGGCTGTGTGAGCAAGAGGGGAGACATGGAGGTGCAGGCTGTGTGAGCAAGAGGGGAGACATGGAGGTGCAGGCTGTGTGAGCAAGAAGGGGGGAATGGGGGGTTCAGGCTGTGTGAGCAAGAAGGGGGGAATGGGGGGTTCAGGCTGTGTGAGCAAGAGGGGAGACATGGAGGTGCAGGCTGTGTGAGCAAGAAGGGGGGAATGGGGGGTTCAGGCTGTGTGAGCAAGAGGGGAGACATGGAGGTGCAGGCTGTGTGAGCAAGAGGGGAGACATGGAGGTGCAGGCTGTGTGAGCAAGAAGGGGGGAATGGGGGGTTCAGGCTGTGTGAGCAAGAGGGGAGACATGGAGGTGTAGGCTGTGTGAGCAAGAGGGGAGACATGGAGGTGTAGGCTGTGTGAGCAAGAGGGGAGACATGGAGGTGCAGGCTGTGTGAGCAAGAGGGGAGACATGGAGGTGCAGGCTGTGTGAGCAAGAAGGGGGGAATGGGGGGTTCAGGCTGTGTGAGCAAGAGGGGAGACATGGAGGTGCAGGCTGTGTGAGCAAGAAGGGGGGAATGGGGGGTTCAGGCTGTGTGAGCAAGAGGGGAGACATGGAGGTGCAGGCTGTGTGAGCAAGAGGGGAGACATGGAGGTGTAGGCTGTGTGAGCAAGAGGGGAGACATGGAGGTGTAGGCTGTGTGAGCAAGAGGGGAGACATGGAGGTGCAGGCTGTGTGAGCAAGAGGGGAGACATGGAGGTGTAGGCTGTGTGAGCAAGAGGGGAGACATGGGGGGCAGGCTGTGTGAGCAAGAGGGGAGACATGGAGGTGTAGGCTGTGTGAGCAAGAGGGGAGACATGGAGGTGTAGGCTGTGTGAGCAAGAGGGGAGACATGGAGGTGCAGGCTGTGTGAGCAAGAGGGGAGACATGGAGGTGCAGGCTGTGTGAGCAAGAGGGGAGACATGGAGGTGCAGGCTGTGTGAGCAAGAGGGGAGACATGGAGGTGCAGGCTGTGTGAGCAAGAGGGGAGACATGGAGGTGCAGGCTGTGTGAGCAAGAGGGGAGACATGGAGGTGCAGGCTGTGTGAGCAAGAGGGGAGACATGGAGGTGCAGGCTGTGTGAGCAAGAGGGGAGACATGGAGGTGCAGGCTGTGTGAGCAAGAGGGGAGACATGGAGGTGCAGGCTGTGTGAGCAAGAGGGGAGACATGGAGGTGCAGGCTGTGTGAGCAAGAGGGGAGACATGGAGGTGCAGGCTGTGTGAGCAAGAGGGGAGACATGGAGGTGCAGGCTGTGTGAGCAAGAGGGGAGACATGGAGGTGCAGGCTGTGTGAGCAAGAGGGGAGACATGGAGGTGCAGGCTGTGTGAGCAAGAGGGGAGACATGGAGGTGCAGGCTGTGTGAGCAAGAGGGGAGACATGGAGGTGCAGGCTGTGTGAGCAAGAAGGGGGGAATGGGGGGTTCAGGCTCTGGGGGGATGGGCACTGTGAGCATGGTTGCGTCTAGATTGGAGTTGCTCCTGGTAGGTCCTCCCTCCAGCAACTCCAATCTAGTCACCTCACTAGTGAACGGTCTAGATTGGAGTTGCTGGAGGGAGGACCTGCTAGAATCAACTCCAATGTAGACTGTTCAGTACTGAGGTGACTAGAATGGAGTTGCTTCGAGGAGCTACCGCCAGAAACTCCAATCTAGTCACTTCGCTACAGGAGCAGCTAGAGTGGAGTGTCTATAGGGAGGATCCGTAACTGGCCAAGAGAGACATTGTATATGTATATAATATCAATAAAAATATAGGAAAAACACATTCCTGGACATGTATACATTTGGCACTGATATAATTACATAAAATATACCTATATAAATATATATTTGCCATATGCTGTGTACAGGGCGGTGACGCCGCAGCCTTACGTGTTTATTATAACTTGCGCCACTTATTGTAAGTGATAATGGAAATATATGGCAATTTAATAACTGATATAGAGCTAAATTCTGACGTATCGCTGTGCGCCTGATTTATCAGTATATAGTTACTGCAGGTAGGCTCATGATGGTCTCGGCATATTCTGTAGTTACAATAGGTAAGTCCTCCTTGCAGCAACTCCATTCTAGCTGTCTCACTACGGAACTGACTAGAATGGAGTTGCTGCAGGTAGGTTCGTGGTCTGGGTATATTCTGTAGTTGCTATAGGTAGGTCCTCCTTGCAGCAACTCCATTCTAGCTGTCTCACTACGGAACTGACTAGAATGGAGTTGCTGCAGGTAGGTTCATGGTCTGGGTATATTCTGTAGTTGCTATAGGTAGGTCCTCCTTGCAGCAACTCCATTCTAGCTGTCTCAATACAGAACTGACTAGAATGGAGTTGCTGCAGGTAGGTTCATGGTATCGGTATATTCTCCATAGGTTATTCAGTATAGGACCTATATCTTATAAGCTCCGCTTACAGTAATATTAATAAAACACACATTTTAAAAATTTATATTTTATTGAAATAAAACCATCCGCACAATCCTCATTATCCATATTTAAAAAAAACCCAAAACTAAACAAAAAACCACCTCCACTAGTTACCAACGTAGTCCATCAACCCCCTCCCTTCTACCAACTTACCTGTCCTGGTCTAGTATTACCTGCTTTCATGGAATAAACCAGCCGTTGTCGTCTCATGTGGTGGGGTTACTAGAGTAAAGACAGGATCACATGTGCGCCAGGTTCTATGTTGTTTAAAGAGGACCTTTCACTTCCTGGGGCACATGCGGTGTAATACACCACTAGAAAACCAACAGTGTGCTGAATTCAGCGCACTATCGGCTTTCCCTTTCTGTGCCGGTACCGTAGTTCTTCACTGTCAGAAGGGCGTTTCTAACAGACAGTCAGGAACGCCTTTCTTCACAGTAGCATCTATTGCGCTGTATTGTGAGACTGAGGGGCATTGCTTATTTCCAACGATTACTTCTATGGACGAGTACTATCAGGAGGGGAGGAAGCGTTCCTCACCACTCTCACAGTACGACTTTTGGCTTTCTAGCGGTGTATTACACTGCATGTGCCCCAGGAGGTGAAAGGTCCTCTTTAAATCTGTCATGTGACCTGAATGATGAAAAGCCAGATCGCTAAAACATCGGTTACTCATGGACACCAGTGGACTCCATTGACTTAATGGGGTCAGCCGTTTCTATAGTGAAACGGGCAGAGAGAACAATCCTCCGTGCAGGACTTTTCTCTCTGTCGATTTCTGCGGCCGATGTGAATCTAACCACAAATTTAGTCCAGTGACCTTCTTTTTTAATTAATGGAGAACCAGAATGTGAGGCCGCCTCCTACTGAAAGGATAGTACCTCAGGATAGGCCATCAGTATTAGATGTGTGGGGGCCCCTGCAGATCTCTGGTGTTGTACAAACTGTAGTGGTGAGTGTAGGTACTGCAGCGATGCGCCATTACAATCTCTGTACCGGAGATATGCAGGGGTTTTACGTGTTGGGGTTCCCCTGCAGGTCTAATATTGATGGCCTACCCTGAGAAAGTGGATAACTCCATGAGGCTGGCTCCCCACACCACTTAAACACCGTGGAAGAAACGTGGCAGAAAAAAAAAAACCAATCCCATCCCCATTTTACGGTAAAATAGATGCAGCGGATACGCTGCACTGTCATGGTTTTGGAAATTGGAGCATGCCAGTTATACCCCAGGACACACCGGCGGCGGCTTCCCTATTGGTATAGTTAAAGCAGAAAGTCCACAGAGGAAACCTGTACAAAGCGCTACAGGAAGAACCCTGATGTGTTGCTGTTTTTCCAACAGTGTTTTTTTTTTTTGCTACAGGTGCTACGTGGGGCCTTAACCACAGTCATGTCAAGCTTGTGATGAACCCCTTCTTGGGTAATCAGCAATTCAATCACTTAGATGGAATCACTGACTGCAGGAGGTTGGGGGAGTCAGTGGTGAATACAGCTCACCAGGCACACTTGGTGGTCTTCGGGGGGCACGTTGTATTAATGAATATATGGGGGGGAGAACACAGGCAGCCTGCTATACAAATAAAGCAGGGGTCGGCAACCTTCAGCACACCAGCTGTTGTAAAACTACAACTCCCAGCATGTATACTTGCTCTGCTGTTCTTGGAACTCCCATGGAAGTGAATGGAGCATGTTGGGAGTTGTAGTTTCACAGCAGCTGGAGAGCCGAAGGTTGCTGACCCCTGAAATAAAGTATAGCTGCCCTAATCTTCCTTAGGGTTGCACCTGCTGTACAGGGAGAGTAAAGTGACCATGACATTTGTTAGAATTGCTAACTCATGCACTAGAAAGAGTTAATTGCAGTCATAACCTGACCACGACTAACCCCAAGTGCAAGAGTCACAGTCAAGGGTTTACACTCAGTTATGACACACAGAAAAGTAATGTCTTAAGATTTGCCCCCATCTAGTGAAGGGACTCTTTCTGCTCTAAAGGAGTTCCTGCATTGTGAGTAACCTCTTTATACAGCAATGACCATCAGTTTGGTGCTAGTGATCACTGCAGGGTTGGAGAGTGAGCAGTGCAGAATATTTATACCTACAGCTCACACAGGAGGCAGCCCCCAGGTCCTGGATCTCCCCTATCATACAGATGGCAGCCCCCCTTGCCCCTCTCAGGCTACAGATGGCAGTCCCCCTCAGTATACAGCAGGAGCACCCTAACACATAGGTGGCAACATCCAAGGTGCCGGACCCCTCCAACACACAGGCAGCATCCCCAAACACACACAGGTGGTAACATCTCAGGGCCCAAGAACAACCCCCACCCACATACAAACAGCACTGCAGGAATCCCCCATTTACATGAAGGCAGCACCCAAATGACCTAAACACAACAAAGCAGTACCCTGGAACCTCCGCCACATGCCCACAGGTGGAAGTACCCAAGGGGCCATCACCAAAACCACCTCACACACACACAGGTAGCATCCCAGGGGCCTCCAAACAAGGACACAGGTCGCAGCACCCTGGGACAGAACTCCCTCTCACATACAAGCAGTACCCCAGGACCCCAACACACAAATTCAATACCCCTGGGAACCCACACAAACGCATGCAGCAGGCCCCCCTGGGGACCCTCCCCACCATTACATGCAAGCAGCACCCCAGGGATGTTTGCTCATCCATTAGATGTCAGCAGCACCCCAAGGACATCGCCCCCCTGTAGATGCCCAAGCACACCAAGGATGCATGCCAACATAATTAGATGTCGATGGCACCCCAGGGTCTCTGCCCCTTTTAGTTGCCAGAAGTACGCCAGGGACACCTTGCCCCTATCCATGCCAACAGCATACACCATAGATGCTAATAGCACCCCAAGGACCTCCCCCTTTATGTCAGAAGCACCTCGAGGACCTCTACCTTTCTTCAGATGCCAGCATCCCAAAGACCCCTGCCCACTTAGATGCTAGCAGCATCCAAGGGACTCATGCACTCCTTCAGATGCCAACTGCACCCCCCCCCCTTCGAAGCACACCAAAGATCCCTGTCCTTCTCTTTTAGTTGCCAGCAGCACCCCATAGGCCCCTGCCCCTTCTTAGATGCCAGTAGTACCCCAAAGACCCCCTCCCCCCCCCCCCCCAGATGCCAGCAGTATCCCAAAGACCCAGTGCCCCCCATTAGATACCAGCAGTACTTCAAAGACCCACTGCCAGGGGTGTAACGATCGTGACCTGGCCCGGTGAGACACGGGGCCAGTAGCCAGCTAGAGATAGTCGGGGTCCAGTACCACTATGTGACAGCAGCAGGGGAAAGCCTGGTTCCCCGACCACTATATATATTGTAAATGAAAAGGGGCACCGGCATATTGCCAGGCCCTTTTTCAATAGACACTGGCCCAGGAGAGGTGACTTAAAATAAATAGATATACTCACCTCTCTGCGTCCTCTCCGGCGTCTTCCATCATGTGATTGAGGCCTGAGATTAGGCCCCAGCAGTCAGATGGAGCGCAGCGGCGTAATGATGTCAGTGACCCCTCATGTGACTGCTGAGGACCAATCACAGGACTCAACAGAGACGTCAGGAAGATGCTGAAGACAGCCGGAGCCAGGATACCCAGGAAAGGCGAGGCGAGTATTAGGGTTTGTTATTTTTATTCACCTACCCTGGGCCTCCGATTATTATACTCTGGGGTCTGAGGAGACCACAGTGTAGAATAATATCACTGGAGGGGGCTGTTGGGAGCATATAATACTGGGGGGGGGGGGGGAGGCATTGCTGGAGATATAATGTGTGTGTTGGGGGGGGGGGGGGCACTGCTTGACATGTAATATTGTATATGGGGGGGGGGGGGCTGCTGGGTATGTAATACTGAATGGGGGACACTGCTGGGCATGTAATACTGTGCACGCCACTGCCTCCCCTCTTAGATGCAGCAGTACCCCCAAAGATCTCCTGCACCCCCTTAAATGCCAGAAACACGTAAAGGACCCCGTCTCCCTCTATGCCAACGACTCCTATACCACCCTAAACATCAATCCAATCCACCAGACCCTCCGGGATACAGTCCCATAAAAAACTCGCTCCCCTCAGCCTAATCCAACGTGCAGTCCCAAGTAACTACATCACTCTCTCTCCTCAGCCTCATCCAATGTGCAGTCCCATGTAATTATATCACTCTCTCTCTTCAGCCTCATCCAATGTGCAGTCCAATGTAACTACATCAATCTCTTCCCTCAGCCTCATGGAACATGCTGTCCCATGTAACTACATCACTCTCTCTCCTCAGCCTCATCCAACATGCAGTCCCATGTAACTACATCACTCTCTCTCCTCAGCCTCATCCAACATGCAGTCCCATGTAACTACATCACTCTCTCTCCTCAGCCTCATCCAACATGCAGTCCCATGTAACTACATCACTCTCTCTCCTCAGCCTCATCCAACATGCAGTCCCATGTAACTACATCACTCTCTCCCCTCAGCCTCATCCAACATGTCGTCTCATGTAAAACAAACCTGTCTCTTCTCTTCCATCCTCCATTACCACAAGACAATCCTCTCTGCTTTCTGTTCTCCAGCTTCATGAGCTCGGCTCCGGCTTCCTCTATACAACACAGAGCAGTGATGGCCGAAACTCTGCCCTCCTCTGAGAGGCCACGCCCCTTCCTGTGACATCATACCTACCAGGAGCAACTCCACTCTAGTCACGACCCTGTGAGCATATAATACTGTGGGGGGTGTCACTGGTGAGCACATAATTCTGTTTTGGGGGCCACTGTGGTGCACATAATAATGTTTGGGGGTCACTATGGAGTACCTAATTCTGTTTAGGGGCCTCTGTGGTGCACATAATACTGTTTGGGGGCCTCTGTGGTGCACATCATACTGTATGGGGGTCACTATGGAGCACGTAATACTGTTTGGGGGCCACTGTGGTGCACATCATACTGTTTGGGGGCCCCTGTGGAGCACGTTATGCTGTCCCAGTATTGCTTACATGTGGGGCGTTGCGCTGCTTTCTCACCGTATTCTTGATAGCTGCAGTTGTGGGTACTAAAGCTGTATCTCTTTCAGGTATCTGAGATATTGCTTTAGCGCCCATAACCGCCACTATCAAGAATTCACTCTAGTTATGGGGATAGGGGACCACGGACAAAAGTTTGTACCCAGGCCCACAAAACATTAGTTACACCAATGGCGCTGCTCTGGGTCCAGGCACCGCCATTAATATACCTTATTTTTAACTAGATCGACTGTGCTGATACACAGACGTCCTGCACTTGGATGTAAAGTGGCCACCTCCGTTCATCAGGATCGCAGGTAGGTGAGTATTATTATTTTTTTTTTTTTTTTTAAAGCTTAGTTTTGGGTATTTTAATAGTACAAGGGGTTGTTTGGAGTGGGAAATTATAATTATAAGGAGGGGGCATTATGAACATAAGGGGGGTCATTTTTATAGGGGTTATTAGGGGACATTACGAATACAAGGGGAGGCTATATTAGGAGGCATTATGAACATAAGGGGGTAGTCATTGATATTAGGGGTGCAGTATTTATGTCAGGGGGAATTAGGGGCATACTATGAGGGGGCAATTAATTTAATGAAAGTGGCACTTGGGCTTTATTAAGACTAAGGCCTCACGTTGCAAACTGCAACAAAATAGCGCTGCAGAAAAAACCGCAGCAGCAACGCATTGTGTTTTTTTTCCCGCAGCGCTTTTCATTTTCTGCTTCCATTACACCTATAGGGAAACCATCAGTGTTTTCGTAGGTATAAGTGATATTCCAGCGATTTCCAAAACCCCAACGGTTTTGGAAATCGCAGCATGTTCACTGCCCATAATTTTCCACAACGTGTGGATGGGATTTGCTAGAATCCCATTCACATTGCAGGAACTGTCGGCTTTTCCCGTGGTGTTTTCGCCATATGAAGCCCCATCCACACTTTGCGGTAAAATAAGATACATGCTGTAATTTCCAAAGCAGTCTTGGTTTTAGAGTTAGACATTGCAGCATGCCTATGGAAATTCTGGCGGTTTCAATATAATTGAAGCAGAAAATAGAGAGGAAAGCTCTGCAAACTTTCTGTGCAAAGGGCTGCGGCAAGAAACGTGATGCGTCATGGACGCGGTTTTTCCCGCAGCGCTTTTTTGCTGCAGGACACCACGTGGGGCCTTGTACTGGAAAACTCCTTAAGCCTATTTATATTGATGATCTATCCTCAGAATAAATCATCAATAAGAGATAAGTGACCCCCTGATCAGTTGTATGAAGGGGCCATGGTGCCTGTTTATATCACACGCTGTCTGTTTATAGTGACCGTGTGGTGCAATTACAGCCTTGTCACATAGACGCTTATAGGACGAGGCTGTAGTTACATGACATGGCCACTGTGATATGTACGATACTGTGTAAACAGAGAAGGGGTCACGGCGCTTGCACAGATGTCACGATTCACTCAAACAGCTGATTCATCCCTCATTATTACACCTCAGCCACGGAGGTGTAAAAAAAAAAAAAAACACACACTCGCCTGTCCCCAGCACCCTGTTGTCCTCCGCCTCTGTCTGTTCGGTCTGATGGCAACACCTCATTTCTGGAAATTCTGTACCCAATTCCTCTTAGCGGTCACATGATGTGCAGGACTCCAAGCAAGAAGGTGCCAGCACGAGACTGAATGGACACTGGCCGAGGACAACGGGTTGCTGAGGACAGGTGAGTATGCTCTTTTATTTTAAACCTCCAGCCCGGCACATGAGTTGCTCCAATTCCTGGACAATATCTTTAAAGGATTTATCCATGTTTCTAATATTTATGGCCTGTCCTCAGGATAAGCCATCAATATTACATCTGTGGGAATCTGACAGCCAGGACCTCTGCAGATGAGCTTTTTCATTACAGTGCGGCTACAGGTAATGGTGACAATTCTAGGAGCCACGCTGCTCTCTTGCCATACAGGATGTAGCAGTGGGTTTAGGTAGTGCAGTGGTACACATCGTATGGCAGGCGAGCAGCCGGCTCCTGATATTACCTTTAGCCATCCTGTCTCTGTACAACTCATCTACAGGGGTCCTGGCGGTGGGCCCCTAAAAACAATTCCACTGGTGGGCCCTAAACACCCCAGTCCGACCCTGTGCAGGGTGGATGTGGGGTACACAATTCACTGTGGCGGAGAGATGGGTGCATGGCAAACTGTGGGGTGCCTGGTGAATTGGGGGGGGGGGGATTTTGAGCTGTGTTACTTTAATGGATGGCAGGCTATGGTTGATGCTTGGTGGATTTAGGGTAAGTTCACACAGATTTTTTTTTTTTTGCTCAGTTTTTTTCTGGGAGCCGTTTGTTCCAGCTCCTAGAAAAAAGAACGGACATGTTCATTCTTCAGACACCTCACGACATCCGCCTGAAGACACTCCCTCCTCCCAACTAGGCCCATTCATTTGGACCTAATCCGCAGCGGAGTGCGCAACTGGATGCTGGTGCAGTGCACTGGTATCCAGTCACAGCCACCTGTATTTTGGGACCGGAACCTGAGGCAGCCTCAGGTTCCGATCCAAAATACCCCGTGTGAACCCGGCCTAAGGATTGCATAAGAGGCACAAAGAAACTCCTCCATTGGCGGTGCAGAGGTGATTGACAATGTGCTTTAGGTTAAAGCCCCACATAGGGGGCCACAGCCAAAAAGCTCTGCAGGAAAAACCTCTGTGGAAACACATTGCGATTTTCCTACAAGGCCTTTCACGTAAAATGTGCAGTTTTCCTCTGCGGACTTTCTACTTTAGATATACATATAGTTTCCATGTGCTGCAATGTACAAAAAGTAATGGGGGGGATAGTGCAGTGCTTGTTAGTAATGTGGGGGTACACCGGAGGGACATGGGGGATAGTGGGATATACCTGGATGTAGTTATAGCTGCACTCGTTAGTATCGGGTCTCCAATACTGTGAAGACCCAGTGGCTATGATGGCCGCCATCTTTAAAGGTCCGGCATGTACTATTACAGATGTCGGGAAGGGATACAATTATTTAAAGGGATCCTATCATTTAAACACTTTTTTTTTTTTTTTTTTTTCCTAGCTGACACGTCGGAATAGCTGACACGTGCAGGCTATTCGTCTTTATCCGTCGTCTCCGGTCCGCCGTTCGGTAGAAAGACCGGTTTTTACTGGTATGCAAATGAGTTCTTCTGCAGCACTGGTGGGGTGGGGGGAAGCGCTCAGACAGCACTTGCGGCATCCCCGATGCTGCCAGAGAACTTTCTCCAGCGACGCCTCCATCTTCAACAGCAACCGCCTCTTCTGCGTCTTCTCTGGGGTCACACTCCGGCGCTTGCGCAGTCGGTTCTGCCTTCGGGATGCAGGCAAGAGCCGAGTGGACAGGCCGGCGGCCATTTTTTTGGAGGCCGTTACGCGTGCATGTGCAGTACGCTCCTGTTCTCCATACAACTACAGGAGCTTACTGTGCATGCGAGCGTAGCGGCCTCCAAAAAAATGGCCGCCAGCCTGTGCACTTGGCTTTTGTCTGCGTCCCAATGGCAGAGCAGACTGTGCAGGTGCCGGAGTGTGACCCCAGAGAAGACGCAGAAGAGGTGGTTGCTGTTGAAGATGGAGGCATTGCTGGAGAGACTTCTCTGGCAGCATTGGGGAAGCCCCCAGTGCTGTGAAAACTCATTTGCATACCGGTAAAAACCCGGTATTTCTACCGAACGGCGGGCCGGAGACGACTGATAAAGGTAGGAGACAAATAGCCTTTCTTAAGGCTATTCTGCCGTGTTAGTCATAAAACAATGCGTTTGAATGATAGCGGTCACTTTTTAAAGGGATTCTGAGTTTGTTCATGTTTTGCTATTATTTTGTTGTTTTGACTTTTTTTTATTTTTAACAAATTTTATTTTTTGGGCAAAAAAACTAAAAAAATAGATGTGTAAATAGTGTTTTCTGAATGTCATAACTTTAATAGTAAGAAATCCACCAATTCGCTATAACTTACCCCATCCCCACCTCTTGTGTCACCAAAGCGACTCTGACTCATCAAGGCACAACAGGATCTCTGCATACAGTAGTGGAAGACCTAGAACATGATGGAGTAAGGTTACGTTCACACTACTGTTATGCACGTCCGTTACTGTTACCTGTCATAGGATGAGAGCAACAGACATAGATGGAGTCTCCTCATCCTCCTGCGTCTGTTCCCATTGACTAGAATATTAAGAAAAAAAAACCCATTAAGGACGCCGTCTTCTGTCTCCTTTTTTCTGTCTCTTGTGTTTTTTCCGTAATTTTTGTTTATTTTTGTAAAGGAAGGAAAATGTCCGGTGCGCACAACTTATTCTTCAGTCACAAAACTAAACTTAAATGATGGGAGACTGAGGACAGATGGGAGACTGAGGACAGACAGGAGACAGCAGCCATCGTGTTGTCTACATTAGTGTTAACTTGAATGGACACTGACTGTCTCTGTCCATTTCTCTGCTGCAGTTAATGTCCGTTGCGGTCATCCATCAACGGACATTAAAGGGGCTCTTTCAGCAAAATTTTGTTGTATGAGCCCCACATATGCGTGAATAGCCTTTAAAAAAAAGGCTATTCAGGCACCGCTAATCTCATTTTAATCCCCCGTCCTGTTTTAAAATAAAACTATAAAAACATATATGTAAATCATACTTGAACTTGCACACTGGGCGGTGATGCACGATCCGACGTCATCTTCTGCCACGCCTACCTCTTCTTTCGGCGACGCCCACCGGTCCTGTCTCTTCCCCGGCTTCATCTTCTTCCATCGGTTCAAATCCAATTGGTTGAAATCCGGCGTGTGTGCAGTAGAGCTCCCTCCGGAGCTACTGCGCACACTCCGGCGGCACTGCCATTGAGAAAAATGGTGCCAGAGTATGTGCAGTAGCTCCAGAGGGAGCATTACTGCGCATGCGCCGGACTTCAACCAATTGGATTTGAACCGCTGGAAGTAGATAAAGATGAAGCCGGGAAGACCCAGGACCGGAGGGCGTCGCCGAAAGAAGAGGTAGGTGTGCTAGAAGATGTCGTATCGTGCGCGACCGCCCCCCGTGGATGTTCAAGTATGATTTACCTATATGTTTTTATAGTTTTATTTTAAAACGGGACGGGGGTTTAAAATAAGGTTAGCGGTGCCTGAATAGCCTTTTTAAAGGCTATTCACGCATATGTGGGGCTCATACAGCAAAATTTTGCTGATAGAGCCCCTTTAACAAGGGTAGCCTGAACCCGCCCTAGGGCTGCTATTACACAGGTGTGTTTTTGATCAGAGTAGAAACAACAGCACATGCGCTAATGTGAATAAAGATCACATGTGTAATGGCACCCTAAGGCCGGCTTCACATGGACACATTTGGTTGTCAGCTGTGGTTCCCAGACCAGGACCTGGACTCCCAGCAGTATAGTTGTTTATGATGCTAGGAGTTCCGGCTTCCTCGCAGCTTCAGCGTTCCATACTGTAATGTCCGTGTGAAGCCGGCCTAAGGGTTACTAATATGTGAGGCCCCACGTTGCGGAAACGCTGCTTATTTTGTTGCAGTTTTTGGAGGCAAAGCCAAGAATAGCTACAAGAGGAATGGGAAATGTAGAAGTATAAGAACTTCCTATATCTTTTGCACAATCCACTTCTGGCTTTGAGTCAAAAAACTGCAACAAGTAAAGCTGTGTTTCCGCAACGTGGGGCCCCGGCCTAAAGGAGTATTCTAGGAATATGCTGTTGAGCTCCACTTCTACTCAGTTAGAATCTGTACGTCACACGGCCATGCTGCAGTTCAATCTAATTGAAATGAATGGGGATGAGCTGTAATACTAAGCACGGCCTCTATACAGTGTATGCCACTGTGCTTGGTAAGTAGAGAAGAGACCACAGCAATCAATATCATAGTCCCAATAATCCCTTTAATTTATACCTTCATGTAACTCTAGGCTGAGACCTCACAAAATAGGACTGATCTAAGGGCGGGTCCACACTTGCGCCCGGTCTCTGCTTTGTGAGTTTCCATCTTGTGCCCGAGAAACCCTGATGGAAACCCGGCAGCCAGTGTCCGCTTGTGAGTGGCCGTGAGCGTCTTCAAATCTCTGCGGCGAAACTGTTTTGTTTTTTTTTAACTGGACACAAAGTTGGACATGCAGGACTTTGTGTCTGGGGAAAAAAAAAAAAAAAGGTTTCGCCGCGGATGCCAGAAGACGCTCACGGGCGGACACTTTGCAAACCCATTCAAATGAAAAGTGACTGCCAGTTTTTGTCTCCTGTCCAGTTTCTCGCAAACAAAGAAGACGGAAACCTGCAAAGCGGAGACTGGGCGCAGGTGTAAACCCGCCCTAAGATACATTCAGCACACTTTACTATACAATTGTATAGTGAATGCTGGATATTACTAGAGATGAGCGAACAGTAAAATATTCTATGTTCGTTATTCGTTACGAATAGCATCTCAATATTCGACTATCGAACCCCATTATAGTCTATGGGAGAAAATGCTTTGTTTCAGAGGATCCTACCATTCGACTCAGGAGAGTCACCAAGTCCACTATTACACCTCAGCAAATGATGCCAACACCTCTGCAATGCAACTGGGACAGCAGGGGAAGCATGTCTGGGGGGCATCTAACAAGCCCAAGTCACTGTATTACCCCACTATCACAGCCTAACAACTACACACTTTCACATTCCAAAAAACCTCTATCAAAGTGGGAAAATACCTGGAAACCTTCTTTACTCCCCAAATGGATGGACACAAACCCCAATTCAAGCTCAACAAACAATAAAAAGCACCCCTTTTAAACCACGTTCTCCATGACAACCACAGATGGAATAGGCAATGGGAAATCCTTTAGTCCCCACCCCGAACTGTCGTTGTGGATGTGTGTGATGTGGTAAGACCTTCCAAAATTCACTTTTAAGGCCCTTAACATGAGCGCTTCCAAATTAAGTTACACACCCTTAAGCTGAGCTACCAGCAGAAATTGAGGCCCTTCAGGTTACTTCAGCCTTTTACCTGCAGAGTTTTAGGCCCTTGAACTTAGTTCAGCCTTGCAGCAGCAGAGATTTGTTGGTCCTTTGGGTGAGTTGAGCCTTTAAAAAGCAGTGCTTTGGGCCCTTTGGCTGACTAGAGCCTTTTAGCAGCAGGGTTTTATTTTTTGGCCCTTGGGGGAACCCTAAAACATTAATTTGCAGGCGCCTGTGGGGGGAGCCCTAAAACATTAATTTGCAGGCCCCTGTGGGGGGTATGCATGAGAAAAATTATTTCAATTAAAAAAAATAAATTTTTTTCAAACATTCAGTAGTAGGGGCTGGGGTTGTAGGAGGATGAGAAGGATGAGGAAGAGTAAATTGGTTCCTGACTGAATCTCTCCAGTACCTGGGCTATGGAGTGGATACCCAGCTGGATATCTACATCCTCACCCACGTCTCCTGCTGCTGCTGGCAGCCTCTCTCCAGTACCTAGACTCTGGAGCTGATACCCAGCTGGGTATCCACCTCCTCTCCCACGTACCCTGGTGCTGGCGAGGGGCACTGCTGGTAGCCCCTCTCTAGTACGTATAATGTGGAGCTGATACCCAGCTGGGTATACAGTTCCACGTGCTCACCAACGTAACCCGGTGCTGGCGAGGGGCACTGCTGCCAGCCCCTCTCCAGTACCTGGACTCTGGAGCTGATACCCAGCTGGGTATCCACCTCCTCTCCCACGTACCCTGGTGCTGGCGAGGGGCACTGCTGGTAGCCCCTTTCTAGTACGTATAATGTGGAGCTGATACCCAGCTGGGTATCTAGTTCCACGTCCCCTGCTGCTATGCTGCATGATTTGCTAGCTAGCTATTAATTGAGCTCTGAAAAGAGCTGTTATTATTCTCAATTCCTGCCTAAGGGCTCATTGACATGGAGTAACGCCGGGCGTGTATCACAGCCGTACACGCCGGCATTACGGCAGACTGCCAAACACTTCCCGTTCACTTCAATGGGAGCGCTCCCATTGAAGTGAATGGGAAGTTTTCGGCAGTCTGCCGTAACGCCGGTGTGTACGGCTGTGATACACGCCCGGCGTTACTCCGTGTGAATGAGCCCTAACAAAGCACTGTATCGCACTGACAGTCTGACGCCACACTCTATCACTCCAACACGAGAATGAGACGAAGATGGCCGACACTGTTCTTATGAATTGGGAGATCACCTGTTTTCGGCAGCCAATGGGTTTTTTTTACATTTTTTTCACTGCCTCCGTTGTCGTAGTTCCTGTCCCACCTGCCCTGCACAGTTATTGGTGCAAAAAACACACCAGGGAAGGTGGGAGGGGATACGAATTTTTACTGCGTATGCGGCCTTGTATTTGATTGGGAACGAATACATCGAACGCCAAGATATTCGATCGAATACCTATTCGATCGAACGGCGTCCGCTCATCTCTAGATATTACCAGAAAAGAGTGGCTTCACTCACAAAACTGCTGCCGATGTTACAAGCCGTGCGGCTTCTGGGTAATACAGCGGTTATCTACTATATATAAACAGTATACAGGACTCATATTATAAGCCTACATTCACACTACACTGAATAATGGTCATGTCATCACATGGCAGCCTTACATTCAATGAGGCTATTCACATAGCCGGGTCACGGACCGTCAAACAATGCAACGTTCTCTTTCTCCACAGATCTCTTCATACACTGACTCTATCTTATACCATCTGAAACCTTCTAAGTACAGTATATGATACATGGATACAGTGTGAGACGGCTAAATACTATCACTGGAAGGACCTCACCGGTATGAAACCTTGTAAGCATAGGAAAGATGGAAAAGGTCCTTACGGAGTATAGTAAATTGCCAGGTCAGTGTGAGACGGCTAAATACTATCACTGGAAGGACCTCACCGGTATGAAACCTTGTATGTATAGGAAACATGGAAAAGGAAAACTCCCTCACACTTTTTGCTGAAAAATATTTTTACCGCTTTTATTGTTGATTTCCAAACAATTGTTGGAATAATAATAATAAGACACATATTATCTTTATCTTATAATTCTTATGATCTAATCTTGTCCCTTTATTGTGAGATTTACAAACATTACTGAAGCCGGAGCCCAGCTATTATAAAGGTCCTTACAGAGAGCGGGGTTTAGCCAATTCACTGTGAGGGTGCGTTCACACGATGTAACGTGGAGTGCAATCTGGCACGTATACACGTGTGAGCAGATTGCGCTCTGAAAAAGATCCCATTCATTTCAATGGGAGTTAGGAACGTATACGCCGTGTTATAGGGGGCAAAAATGGTCCCTACAAATGATGGGAAATAGACGGCTCACATAGAGTTGGCTAAATACTATCACTGGTGAGGACCTGGTCCCTCTGGAGTACGGGATTTAGCCAATTCACTGTGAGCTGGCTAAATACTATCTCGGTTAAGGACCCGACCACCAGGCGGGAAAAAGGTCCTTACCAGTAAGGGGGAATAGACAACTCACACTGAGCCGGCTAAATACTAGACCTGGTAAGGACCAGGTCCCTACAGCGTCTACAGGGGCGTAACTACCATAGAGGCAGCTGCCACAGGGCCTGGGCCATTAGGGGGCCCGGTGACAGCCGCTACCGCTGCATTTTTTTTTTTTTTTCTTTATAGGCTGTTAGGGACCCTATTCACTTGCCGATTCTGGCTGGGCTGGGATCGGTAAGTGACACTGCGGGCCCCACAAATACCATCATTATACTCGGGGGTCTTTGCAGACCCCCGAGTATAATGATCAACGGACCGGGAGAGGTAATAAACATAAAAAACACTGTTACTTACCTCTCCACGATCCTGCCAGGCCTCCTTTCTGACGTCTCTGACGTCACATGAACCCGGCCTGCGTCCCGGGTCATGTGATGTCTGACGTCATTTCAGAAGAACGGCAGCGGAGAAGACAGCGTAGGAGCCGGGGACAGGTAAGAAACAGTAATTTTTTATGTTTTTATTCTCCTGGGTCTCCGATTATTATACTCTGGGGTCTTTTCAGACCCCAGAGTATAATAATTGTTTATGGGTGTCCACTACTGTGTGCAGGGGCCACTAAGGGACATAATTCTGTGTGCAGGGGGCAGTAAGGGACATAATAGAGTGCGGAGGAGGGGGCCGGTCGAGGTCTTCGACGTCGGTGTCGTTCGGGGGGGGGGGGGGGGGCGGGCATGTCAAAAGTTCGCCACGGAGCCCCGCCATTCCTAGTTACGCCACTGGGCATCTAGTATTTAGTCACAACCGTTCAGGCTGTGTGTGAGCATGATAGAGGGGTTCAGGTTGTGTGAGGTGGGAGAGGTGCAGGATGTGTGACAGATGGGTCAGTCTCATGAAGGGAACACTTAAATAACATATGGGGGGGGGGATTTATTGTTTTACATGGGGCTTATGTCTCTGCTGTCACATCAAATTCCGGAATGTCCTTTTTTTTTTTTTTTTTTATACATTTGACTAAAAATAAACCTCAAAACAATGTTTAACTAGGTTTTTGTTTGTTTCTAGGTTTATGTGAGATCTCAATGGTGTGAAGACTCCACTACAAGATCATTAGGTGCCAGTGCTCTAGACCAAGCGATGTGCCCCCTAGTGATCAAATGTCTCAACCGGACTCCTCCAAATAGGCAACACTTATTTTATAAACCTTTATAAGGCTTTGTTTGGAGCCTTCAGTAAAAGTTATTTGATGGTCCCCTCAGTGCCCCCACACTCAGGAGAATGTCCCCTTCACTGCCCACATGTAATATAATGGCCCCACAGCGAGCAGCATGTTATATAATGGCCCTTACTCTGCCTCTACATGTATGCAGCCTGCAGTAGAAGTGCCAATATTTTGTAATGCATTACATTAGGGATAAGGCCCCCTGGGGGGTATACCTGGGTCTGCAAAAAAAAAAATGCCCTATGCACCCCCATACACGGAATTAGAAAAAAAGTTATGGGTGTCATAATATTGGCACAGTTTTGGGTTTTTGTTACGGGGTTAAAATGTAAATAAAACCATATAAATTTGTTTTCCCTGGAATTGTACCAAAACATAGAATACAGGTGACATGTCATTTTTGGCTACAGAGTAAATGCCATTAAAACAACAATAGCCTCCCATGCCTGCGTTGTAGAGGTGGCTTTCCGACTGCAGAGCAAAGAGCAACGGCTGGACTATTGCGTACTGCGGCAGAGTCAGAAAAGAGGGAGGAGCTGTCTTACTGGAGGAAGTCTGGAAGTAAGAGAGAGGCAAGTATGATGGGGCGGGGGCGGTGGGCTTATTATGCTTGGTTCACACATCAGTATGCCATCCGTCCGTTTGAATTCAGTTTGAGACTTAAAACGGATTGATGCACATACTGATTGCATACTGATGTGTGAACCAAGCCTTAGTTGAGAAGGTCTAGTAGTGGTCAGGATAGCTAGAGAGACGGAGGGGGAGGTAGTGCAAGTCAGCGTACACGTACCATGATGCATTAGCTAAGGCTGCTTCACATCTGTGTTCGGTATTCCATTTGGAGAGTCCGCTTGGAGATGCCCTCTGAACGGAATATTGAACGCATTAAAAAGCGATGAGCAATGAAACCACACGGACCCACAGGCTATAATGGGGTCTGTGTATTTTCCGCACGAATCATGCAGAGAGAAAAGTGCTGCTTTCCCCCAATGGAAATATTGCAGGTGTTAATCCACCTATTGCTAGTAACAACGAATCCCAGTGCAGTGTAGGCACGACCCCTCAGGATCTGACACTAGCTGTTACCCCGGCCCCATCAGATGTCCATTATTAAGTATATACTATATAATCTTTTAACATGATGTGGTCTAGAATTCCGTTCCCCCGCCTCTCCCCTTCCTATTCCCATTCCTTGCTTATTTGGGTCTTCCCCTCCTCCTTGGTCTTTCTTTTGTAAGGTTTTACATTTTTTTACCTTAAATTATTATTATCTTTTTGATACTAAATATGAAATTAAAAATCAATTTTTAACTAAAAATATTCATTGTCCTGTTTTCATTTTCGTTTTCTCTGTGGTCTATAAAAAACTTTCATCAAACAGGTTTTCTAGGCTGATGGCCCCCCCTCCCCCTTAGGATAGGGTCACCAATATTGGATCAGTGGGACTCAGCACTTCCAGCCAGTCTCCAGTGCTAGAACCTAGAAGGCTCTGTAGACTGTATGTTGGCGGTGGTTAATACTACAGCTCTGTTCACTGTATATAAGCAGGGTAGAATACTACAGCTCTGTTCACTGTATATAGGTGGTGGTTAATACTACAGCTCTGTTCATTGTATATAAGCGGGGTAGAATACTACAGCTCTGTTCACTGTATATAGGCGGTGGTTAATACTGCAGCTCTGTTCACTGTATATAGGTGGGAGTGAATACTGCAGCTCTGTTCACTGTATATAGGCGGGGGTGAATACTGCAGCTGTGTTCCTAGTTATTGGGGGCAGGGCTGTAGTGCTCCGGCACCACCGCTATACCAGGGACACAGATGTCGGCTTCCAGCACCAGAGACAACAAGCTATTCCCTCTAGGAATAAAAAGTAGATCACTGGGGATCTGTCCTTTGGGACCCCCACTGATCACATGTCCTGTTTCTGCCCTATATGATCCACAATGTGCGCTGCTGATTCGTTCATTTCTTTGAGACAGCCAGAGATAATTCTGATCTCTATTTCTTTTCAGCAGTCCCATAGGGATGAATGGCGCAGTAGTACAAATGTAGGACCCTTGTTTTGATGATGGTGGGGGGTCCTAGTGGTCAGGATAGATTAGTGTCAGAGCTGTGGGGAATGGCCGCTGTAATAGGTACTAAGCTTAAAATAAAACCCTGTAAATAGGATTATGCCATGAAAAGTATTTATCTGTTCACAGGATAGGCGACAAATATCTGATCGGTGTGGGTCTGACAGCTGCGTCCCCCACCGGTCCCAAGGGGACATGGGCGTGGAAGTGGATACCCAGCGGGATGTCCACTCCAAAGTCCAGGTACTGGAGAGGGGCTGCCAGCAGTGCCCCTCGCCAGCACCATGGTACGTGGGCGAGCACGTGGACGTGGATATCAAGCTGGGTATCCACTCCAGAATCCATGTACTGGAAAGAGGCTGTCAGCAGTGCCCCTCGCCAGCACCAGGGGACGTGGATACCCAGCTGTATATCCAGTCCAGAGTCCAGGTACTGGAGAGAGGCTGCCAGCAACCAATTTACTCTTCCACATCCTTCTCATCCTCCTCCTACAACCACAGCCCCTACTACTGAATATAGTAATATTTTCTGTTTTTTTTTTTAATTAAAAAAACATTTTTCATGCATACCCCCACAGGAGCGTGCAAAATCTTTTAGGGCTCCCCTCCAAGGGCCTGCAAAACAATTTTTTAGGGCTCCCCCAAAGAGCCTGCAAATTAATGTTTTAGGGCTCACCCCAAGGGCCTGAAATCTAATTTTTTAGAGGTCGCCCCAAGGGTCAAAAAATGAAAAACTGCTGCTGCATGGCTCTAGTCACCCCAAGGGCCAAAAAATGAAATGCTGCTGCTGCATGGCTCTAGTCACCCCAAGGGCCAAAAAATTAAAAACGAGAGCCATGCAGCAGCAGTCACCCCAAGGACCAAAAGCACTGTATTTTAAAGGCTCTACTCATTCCAAGGGCCAAAAGCACTGTATTATAAAGGCTCCACTCATTCCAACAGCCAAAAGCACTGTATTTTAAAAGCTCTACTCACTCAAACAGCAAAAAGCACTGTATTTTTAAGGATCTACCGACTCCAACAGCCAAAAACACTGCTTTTGCAAGGCTCTACTCACTCTCAGTGCCAAAAACACTGCTTTTTAAAGGCTCACTCACTCCAACAGCCAAAAGCACTGCATTTTAAAGGCTCCACTCACTCCAACAGCCAAAAGCACTGAAGTTTAATGGCTCCACTCAATCCAACAGCCGAAAACACTGTATTTTAAAGGCTCTACTCACTCAAACAGCAAAAAGCACTGCATTTGAAAGGGTATACTCACTCCAACAGCCAAAACACTGAATTTTAATGGCTCTACTCACTCCAACAGCCAAAAGCACTGTATTTTAAAGGCTCTGCACACGCCAATGGCCAAAAGCACTGTATTATAAAGGCTCTACTCTCTCCAACAACCAAAAGCACTGTATTTTAAAGGTTCCACTCACTCCAAGGGCCAAAAGCACTGCATTTTAATGGCTCCACTCGCTCCAACAGCCAAAAGCACTGCATTTTAAAGGCTCCACTCACTCCAACAGCCAAAAGCACTGTATTTTAAAGGCTCTACTCACTCAAACAGCACTGTATTTTTAAGGATCTACCAACTCCAACAGCCAAAATCACTGCTTTTGCAAGGCTCTACTCACTCTCAGTGCCAAAAACACTGCTTTTTAAAGGCTCACTCACTCCAACACCCAGAAGCACTGCATTCTAAAGGCTCTACTCACTCCAACAGCCAAAACCACTGTACTTTAAAGGCTCCACTCACTCCAACAACCAAAAGCACTGTATTTTAAAGGCTCCACTCACTCCAACAGCCGAAAGCACTGTATTTTAAAGGCTCTACTCACTACAACAGCCAAAAGCACTGAAGTTTAAAGGCTCTACTCACTCCAACAGCCAAAAGCACTGTATTTTAAAGGCTCTACTCACTCCAACAGCCAAAAGCACTGAATTTAAATGGCTCCACTCACTCCAACAACCAAAAGCACTGTATTTTAAAGGCTCCACTCACTCCAACAGCCGAAAGCACTGTATTTTAAAGGCTCTACTCACTCCAACACCCAGAAGCACTGCATTCTAAAGGCTCTACTCACTCCAACAGCCAAAAGCACTGAAGTTTAAAGGCTCTACTCACTCCAAGGGCCAAAAGCACTGTATTTTAAAGGCTCTACTCACTCCAACAGCCAAAAGCACTGTATTTTAAAGGCTCTACTCACTCCAACAGCCAAAAGCACTGCATTTTAAAGGCTCTACTAACTCCAACAACCAAAAGCAATGTGTTTTAAAGGCTCCACTCAGTCCAAGGGCCAAACGCACTGAATTTTAATGGCTCCACTCACTCCAAGGGCCAAAAGCACTGCTTTGTAAAGGCTCTACTCATGACAAGGGCCAAAAGCATTGTATTATAAAGGCTCCACTCATTCCAACAGCCAAACGCACTGAATTTTAATGGCTCCACTCACTCCAAGGGCCAAAAGCACTGCTTTGTAAAGGCTCTACTCACGACAAGGGCCAAAAGCATTGTATTATAAAGGCTCCACTCATTCCAACAGCCAAAAGCACTGAATTTTAAAGGCTCTACTCACTCAAACAGCAAAAAGCATTGTATTTTTAAGGATCTACCTACTTCAACAGCCAAAAACACTGCTTTTGCAAGGCTCTACTCACTCTAAGTGCCAAAAACACTGCTTTTTAAAGGCTCATTCACTCAAACAGCAAAAAGCACTGCATTTGAAAGGCTCTACTCACTCCAACAGCACTGCATTTTAAAGGCTCTACTCACTCCAACAGCCAAATGCACTGTATTTTAAAGGCTCTAGTCACTCAAACAGCAAAAAGTACTGTATTTTTAAGGATCTACCGACTCCAACAGCCAAAAACACTGCTTTTGCAAGGCTCTACTCACTCTCAGTGCCAAAAACACTGCTTTTTAAAGGCTCAATCACTCCAACAGCCAAAAGCACTGCATTTTAAAGGCTCCACTCACTCCAACAGCCAAAAGCACTGAAGTTTAATGGCTCCACTCAATCCAACAGCCTAAAGCACTCTATTTTAAAGGCTCTACTCACTCAAACAGCAAAAAGCACTGCATATGAAAGGCTCCACTCACTCCAACAACCCAAAGCACTGTATTTTAAAGGCTCCACTCACTCCAAGGGCCAAAATCACTGCTTTTTAAAATCTCTACTCAAGCCAAGGGCCAAAAGCACTGTATTTTAAAGGGTCTACTCACTCCAACAGCCAAAAGCACAGTATTATAAAGGCTCTACTCACTCCAACAGCCAAAAACACTGCATTTTTAAGGCTCTGCTCACGCCAATGGCCAAAAGCACTGTATTATAAAGGCTCTACTCACTCCAACAGCCAAAACCACTGTACTTAAAAGGCTCTACTCACTCCAACAACCAAAAGCACTGTATTTTAAAGGCTCCACTCACTCCAAGGGCCAAAAGCACTGCATTTTAATGGCTCCACTCACTCCAACAGCCAAAAGCACTGCATTTTAAAGGCTCCACTCACTCCAACAGCCAAAAGCACTGTATTTTAAAGGCTCTACTCACTCAAACAGCACTGTATTTTTAAGGATCTACCTACTCCAATAGCCAAAATCACTGCTTTTGCAAGGCTCTACTCACTCTAAGTGCCAAAAACACTGCTTTTTAAAGGCTCACTCACTCCAACACCCAGAAGCACTGCATTCTAAAGGCTCTACTCACTCAAACAGCCAAAAGCACTGAAGTTTAAAGGCTCTACTCACTCCAACAGCCAAAACCACTGTACTTTAAAGGCTCCACTCACTCCAACAACCAAAAGCACTGTATTTTAAAGGCTCCACTCACTCCAACAGCCGAAAGCACTGTATTTTAAAGGCTCCACTCACTCCAACAACCAAAAGCACTGTATTTTAAAGGCTCCACTCACTCCAACAACCAAAAGCACTGTATTTTAAAGGCTCCACTCACTCCAACAGCCGAAAGCACTGTATTTTAAAGGCTCTACTCACTCAAACAGCAAAAAGCACTGCTTTTTAAAGGCTCACTCACTCCAACACCCTGAAGCACTGCATTCTAAAGGCTCTACTCACTCCAACAGCCAAAAGCACTGAAGTTTAAAGGCTCTACTCACTCCAAGGGCCAAAAGCACTGTATTTTAAAGGCTCTACTCACTCCAACAGCCAAAAGCACTGAATTTTAATGGCTCTTCTCACTCCAACAGCCAAAAGCACTGCATTTTAAAGGCTCTTCTCACTCCAACAGCCAAAAGCACTGTATTTTAAAGGCTCCACTCACTCCAAGGGCCAAAATCACTGCTTTTTAAAAGCTCTACTCAAGCCAAGGGCCAAAAGCACTGTATTTTAAAGGCTCTACTCACTCCAACAGCCAAAAGCACTGAATTTTAATGGCTCCACTCACTCCAACAGCCAAAAGCACTGCATTTTAAAGGCTCTTCTCACTCCAACAGCCAAAAGCACTGCATTTTAAAGGCTCTTCTCACTCCAACAGCCAAAAGCACTGTATTTTAAAGGCTCCACTCACTCCAAGGGCCAAAAGCACTGCTTTTTAAAGGCTCCACTCATTCCAACAGCCAAAAGCACTGTATTTTAAAGGCTCTACTCACTCCAACAGCCAAAACCACTGTACTTTAAAGGCTCTACTCATGCCAACAACCAAAATCACTGTATTTTAAAGGCTCCACTCACTCCAAGGGCCAAAAACATTGTACTTTAAAGGCTCTACTCACTCCAACAACCAAAAGCACTGTATTTTAAAGGCTCTACTCACTCCAACAGCCAAAAGCACTGAAGTTTAAAGGCTCTACTCACTCCAACAGCCAAAAGCACTGTATTTTAAAGGCTCTACTCACTCCAACAGCCAAAAGCACTGAATTTTAATGGCTCCACTCACTCCAACAGCCAAAAGCACTGCATTCTAAAGGCTCTACTCACTCCAACAGCAAAAAGCACTGCTTTTTAAAGGCTCACTCACTCCAACACCCAGAAGCACTGCATTCTAAAGGCTCTACTCACTCCAACAGCCAAAAGCACTGAAGTTTAAAGGCTCTACTCACTCCAAGGGCCAAAATCACTGTATTTTAAAGGATCTACCTACTCCAACAGCCAAAAGAACTGCATTTTTAAGGCTCTACTCACTCCAACAGCCAAAAGCACTGCATTTTAAAGGCTCTTCTCACTCCAACAGCCAAAAGCACTGTATTTTAAAGGCTCCACTCACTCCAAGGGCCAAAAGCACTGCTTTTTAAAGGCTCCACTCATTCCAACATCCAAAAGCACTGTATTTTAAAGGCTCTACTCACACCAACAACCAAAATCACTGTATTTTAAAGGCTACACTCACTCCAAGGGCCAAAACCACTGTACTTTAAAGGCTCTACTCACTCCAACAACCCAAAGCACTGTATTTTAAAGGCTCCACTCACTCCAAGGGCCAAAAGCACTGCTTTTTAAAAGCTCTACTCAAGCCAAGGGCCAAAAGCACTGTATTTTAAAGGGTCTACTCACTCCAACAGCCAAAAGCACTGTATTATAAAGGCTCTACTCATTCCAACAGCCAAAAGCACTGTATTTTAAAGGCTCTACTCACTCCAACGGCCAAAAACACTGCATTTTTAAGTCTCTGCTCACGCCATTGGCCAAAAGCACTGTATTTTAAAGGCTCTACTCACTCCAACAGCCAAAAGCACTGAATTTTAAAGGGTCTACTCACTCCAACAGCCAAAAGCACTGTATTTTAAAGGCTCTACTCACTCCAACAGCCAAAAACACAGCTTTTTATAGGCTTTGCTCATGCCAAGGGCCAAAAGCACTGTATTTTAAAGGCTCTACTCACTCCAACAGCCAAAAGCACTGAATTTTAAAGGGTCTACTCACTCCAACAGCCCAAAGCACTTCTATTTTAAAGGCTCCACTCACTCCAAGGGCCAAAAGCACTGCTTTTTAAAAGCTCTACTCAAGCCAAGGGCCAAAAGCACTGTATTTTAAAGGGTCTACTCACTCCAACAGCCAAAAGCACAGTATTATAAAGGCTCTACTCACTCCAACGGCCAAAAACACTGCATTTTTAAGGCTCTGCTCACGCCAATGGCCAAAAGCACTGTATTTTAAAGGCTCTACTCACTCCAACAGCCACAACCACTGTACTTAAAAGGCTCTACTCACTCCAACAACCAAAAGCACTGTAGGCTCCACTCACTCCAACAGCCGAAAGCACTGTATTTTAAAGGCTCTACTCACTCAAATAGCAAAAAGCACTGCTTTTTAAAGGCTCACGCACTCCAACACTCAGAAGCACTGCATTCTAAAGGCTCTACTCACTCCAAGGGCCAAAAGCACTGTATTTTAAAGGCTCTACTCACTCCAACAGCCAAAAGCACTGAATTTTAATGGCTCCACTCACTCCAACAGCCAAAAGCACTGCATTTTACAGGCTCTTCTCACTCCAACAGCCAAAAGCACTGTATTTTAAAGGCTCCACTCACTCCAAGGGCCAAAAGCACTGCTTTTTAAAGGCTCCACTCACTCCAAGGGCCAAAAGCACTGCTTTTTAAAGGCTCCACTCATTCCAACAGCCAAAAGCACTGTATTTTAAAGGCTCTACTCACTCCAACAGCCAAAACCACAGTACTTTAAAGGCTCTACTCACGCCAACAACCAAAATCACTGTATTTTAAAGGCTCCACTCACTCCGAGGGCCAAAACCACTGTACTTTAAAGGCTCTACTCACTCCAACAACCAAAAGCACTGTATTTTAAAGGCTTCACTCACTCCAAGGGCCAAAATCACTGCTTTTTAAAAGCTCTACTCAAGCCAAGGGCCAAAAGCACTGTATTTTAAAGGCTCTACTCACTCCAACAGCCAAAAGCACTGCATTTTAAAGGCTCTTCTCACTCCAACAGCCAAAAGCACTGCATTTTAAAGGCTCTTCTCACTCCAACAGCCAAAAGCACTGTATTTTAAAGGCTCTACTCACTCCAACACCCAGAAGCACTGCATTCTAAAGGCTCTACTCAATCAAACAGCCAAAAGCACTGCATTTGAAAGGGTATACTCACTCCAACAGCCAAAACACTGAATTTTAATGGCTCTACTCACTCCAACAGCCAAAAGCACTGTATTTTAAAGGCTCTGCACACGCCAATGGCCAAAAGCACTGTATTATAAAGGCTCTACTCACTCCAACAGCCAAAACCACTGTACTTAAAAGGCTCTACTCACTCCAACAACTAAAAGCACTGTATTTTAAAGGTTCCACTCACTCCAAGGGCCAAAAGCACTGCATTTTAATGGCTCCACTCGCTCCAACAGCCAAAAGCACTGCATTTTAAAGGCTCCACTCACTCCAACAGCCAAAAGCACTGTATTTTAAAGGCTCTACTCACTCAAACAGCACTGTATTTTTAAGGATCTACCAACTCCAACAGCCAAAATCACTGCTTTTGCAAGGCTCTACTCACTCTCAGTGCCAAAAACACTGCTTTTTAAAGGCTCACTCACTCCAACACCCAGAAGCACTGCATTCTAAAGGCTCTACTCACTCCAACAGCCAAAACCACTGTACTTTAAAGGCTCCGCTCACTCCAACAACCAAAAGCACTGTATTTTATAGGCTCCACTCACTCCAACAGCCGAAAGCACTGTATTTTAAAGGCTCTACTCACTACAACAGCCAAAAGCACTGAAGTTTAAAGGCTCTACTCACTCCAACAGCCAAAAGCACTGTATTTTAAAGGCTCTACTCACTCCAACAGCCAAAAGCACTGAATTTTAATGGCTCCACTCACTCCAACAACCAAAAGCACTGTATTTTAAAGGCTCCACTCACTCCAACAGCCGAAAGCACTGTATTTTAAAGGCTCTACTCACTCAAACAGCAAAAAGCACTGCTTTTTAAAGGCTCACTCACTCCAACACCCAGAAGCACTGCATTCTAAAGGCTCTACTCACTCCAACAGCCAAAAGCACTGTATTTTAAAGGCTCTACTCACTCCAACAGCCAAAAGCACTGTATTTTAAAGGCTCTACTCACTCCAACAGCCAAAAGCACTGCATTTTAAAGGCTCTACTCACTCCAACAACCAAAAGCAATGTGTTTTAAAGGCTCCACTCAGTCCAAGGGCCAAACGCACTGAATTTTAATGGCTCCACTCACTCCAAGGGCCAAAAGCACTGCTTTGTAAAGGCTCTACTCATGACAAGGGCCAAAAGCATTGTATTATAAAGGCTCCACTCATTCCAACAGCCAAAAGCACTGTATTTTAAAGGCTCTACTCACTCAAACAGCAAAAAGCATTGTATTTTTAAGGATCTACCTACTTCAACAGCCAAAAACACTGCTTTTGCAAGGCTCTACTCACTCTAAGTGCCAAAAACACTGCTTTTTAAAGGCTCATTCACTCAAACAGCAAAAAGCACTGCATTTGAAAGGCTCTACTCACTCCAACAGCACTGCATTTTAAAGGCTCTACTCACTCCAACAGCCAAATGCACTGTATTTTAAAGGCTCTAGTCACTCAAACAGCAAAAAGCACTGTATTTTTAAGGATCTACTGACTCCAACAGCCAAAAACACTGCTTTTGCAAGGCTCTACTCACTCTCAGTGCCAAAAACACTGCTTTTTAAAGGCTCAATCACTCCAACAGCCAAAAGCACTGAAGTTTAATGGCTCCACTCAATCCAACAGCCTAAAGCACTCTATTTTAAAGGCTCTACTCACTCAAACAGCAAAAAGCACTGCATATGAAAGGCTCCACTCACTCCAACAACCCAAAGCACTGTATTTTAAAGGCTCCACTCACTCCAAGGGCCAAAATCACTGCTTTTTAAAATCTCTACTCAAGCCAAGGACCAAAAGCACTGTATTTTAAAGGGTCTACTCACTCCAACAGCCAAAAGCACAGTATTATAAAGGCTCTACTCACTCCAACAGCCAAAAACACTGCATTTTTAAGGCTCTGCTCACGCCAATGGCCAAAAGCACTGTATTATAAAGGCTCTACTCACTCCAACAGCCAAAACCACTGTACTTAAAAGGCTCTACTCACTCCAACAACCAAAAGCACTGTATTTTAAAGGCTCCACTCACTCCAAGGGCCAAAAGCACTGCATTTTAATGGCTCCACTCACTCCAACAGCCAAAAGCACTGCATTTTAAAGGCTCCACTCACTCCAACAGCCAAAAGCACTGTATTTTAAAGGCTCTACTCACTCAAACAGCACTGTATTTTTAAGGATCTACCTACTCCAATAGCCAAAATCACTGCTTTTGCAAGGCTCTACTCACTCTAAGTGCCAAAAACACTGCTTTTTAAAGGCTCACTCACTCCAACACCCAGAAGCACTGCATTCTAAAGGCTCTACTCACTCAAACAGCCAAAAGCACTGAAGTTTAAAGGCTCTACTCACTCCAACAGCCAAAACCACTGTACTTTAAAGGCTCCACTCACTCCAACAACCAAAAGCACTGTATTTTAAAGGCTCCACTCACTCCAACAGCCGAAAGCACTGTATTTTAAAGGCTCCACTCACTCCAACAACCAAAAGCACTGTATTTTAAAGGCTCCACTCACTCCAACAACCAAAAGCACTGTATTTTAAAGGCTCCACTCACTCCAACAGCCGAAAGCACTGTATTTTAAAGGCTCTACTCACTCAAACAGCAAAAAGCACTGCTTTTTAAAGGCTCACTCACTCCAACACCCTGAAGCACTGCATTCTAAAGGCTCTACTCACTCCAACAGCCAAAAGCACTGAAGTTTAAAGGCTCTACTCACTCCAAGGGCCAAAAGCACTGTATTTTAAAGGCTCTACTCACTCCAACAGCCAAAAGCACTGAATTTTAATGGCTCTTCTCACTCCAACAGCCAAAAGCACTGCATTTTAAAGGCTCTTCTCACTCCAACAGCCAAAAGCACTGTATTTTAAAGGCTCCACTCACTCCAAGGGCCAAAACCACTGTACTTTAAAGGCTCTACTCACTCCAACAACCAAAAGCACTGTATTTTAAAGGCTCCACTCACTCCAAGGGCCAAAATCACTGCTTTTTAAAAGCTCTACTCAAGCCAAGGGCCAAAAGCACTGTATTTTAAAGGCTCTACTCACTCCAACAGCCAAAAGCACTGAATTTTAATGGCTCCACTCACTCCAACAGCCAAAAGCACTGCATTTTAAAGGCTCTTCTCACTCCAACAGCCAAAAGCACTGCATTTTAAAGGCTCTTCTCACTCCAACAGCCAAAAGCACTGTATTTTAAAGGCTCCACTCACTCCAAGGGCCAAAAGCACTGCTTTTTAAAGGCTCCACTCATTCCAACAGCCAAAAGCACTGTATTTTAAAGGCTCTACTCACTCCAACAGCCAAAACCACTGTACTTTAAAGGCTCTACTCATGCCAACAACCAAAATCACTGTATTTTAAAGGCTCCACTCACTCCAAGGGCCAAAAACATTGTACTTTAAAGGCTCTACTCACTCCGACAGCCAAAAACACGGCTGTTTCAAGGCTCTACTAACTCCAAGGGCCCAAAATACTGCTTTTTATAGGCTTTGCTCACGCCAAGGGCCAAAAGCACTGTATTTTAAAGGCTCTACTCACTCCAACACCCAACTGCACTGTATTTTAAAAGCTCTACTCACTCCAACACCCAAAAGCACTGTATTTTAAAGGCTCCACTCACTCAAAGGGCCAAAATCACTGCTTTTTAAAGGGTCTGCTCACCCCAAGGGCGAAAAGCACTGTTGGTGCAAGGCTGTACTAACTCCAATGGCCAAAAACACTGCTTTTTAAAGGCTTTGCTCACGCCAAGGGCCAAAAGCACTGTATTTTAAAGGCTCTACTCACTCCAACAGCCAAAAGCACTGTATTTTAAAGGCTCTACTCACTCCAACAGCCAAAAGCACTGTATTTTAAAGGCTCTACTCACTCCAACAGCCAAAAGCACTGTATTTTAAAGGCTCTACTTACTCTAACAGCCAAAAACACTGCTGGTGCAAGGCTCTACGCACTCCAAGGGCCAAAAACACTGCTTTTTAAAGGCTAAGCTCAGGCCAAGGGCCGAAAGCACTGTATTTGAAAGGCTCTACTCACTCCAACAGCCAAAAGCACTGTATTTTAAAGGCTCCACTCACTCAAAGGGCCAAAAGCACTGTATTTTAAAGGCTCTACTCACTCCAACAGCCAAAAGCACTGCTTTTTAAAGGCTCTACTCACGCCAAGGGCCAAAAGCACTGTATTTTAAAGGCTCTACTCACTCCAACAGCCAAAAGCACTGTATTTTAAAGGCTCCACTCACTCAAAGGGCCAAAAGCACTGTATTTGAAAGGCTCTACTCACTCCTACAGCCAAAAACACTGCTGGTGCAAGGCTCTACTCACTCCAAGGGCCAAAAACACTGCTTTTTAAAGGCTAAGCTCAGGCCAAGGGCCGAAAGTACTGTATTTGAAAGGCTCTACTCACTCCAACAGCCAAAAGCACTGTATTTTAAAGGCTCCACTCACTCAAAGGGCCAAAAGCACTGTATTTGAAAGGCTCTACTCACTCCTACAGCCAAAAACACTGCTGGTGCAAGGCTCTACTCACTCCAAGGGCCAAAAACACTGGTTTTTAAAGGCTCTGCTCACGCCAAGGGCCAAAAGCACTGTATTTGAAAGGCTCTTCTCAGTCCAACAGCCAAAAGCACTTGCATTTGCTGAGGTGTAATAGTGGACTTGGTGACCCTCCTGAGTCGAATGGTAGGATCCCCTGAAACTAAGAATTTTCTCCCATAGACTATAATGGGGTTCGATATTCGTTTGAATAGTCGAATATTGAGATGCCATTCGTAACGAATAATGAACATCGAATATTTTACTGTTCGCTCATCTCTAATACCCACTTATCTCTCCTCATGGGAAAAGGAATTAAACACAAAATTCACAAGTGCAGAGACTGACCTAATTCTGAAAAATTCTCATGGCTTCTCTAGGTGTGTAAGATTGCAAGAGACTCACTTTAAGGTCCTAGCAAGGTGGTACAAAACCCCTGAATGGTTGCATGCCCATGGACTAGCAGAGTCCAAATTGCGTTGGCGGTGTAGGACACAGACGGGTAGCATGTTACACATCTGGTGGTCATGTGACTTGCTCCGACCCTTTTGGACAGGTGTAGAAACTCAAATTTCTAGAGTGATGAAAAAGCAAATTTGATTGACACCCGAAATGGTCTTATTGTCCAAGCCCTCACCCCAATACACACCTTCAAAAATGAATCTCATTACTAGAGATGAGCGAACACCCAAATGTTCGAAGTTCGAAATCTGATTCGAACAGCCGCTCACTGTTCGAACAGGTTTCGAACCCCATTATAGTCTATGGGGAACATATACTCGTTAAGGGGGAAACCCAAATCTGTCTCAGGAGGGTCACCAAGTCCACTATGACACCCCAGGAAATGATACCAACACCCTGGAATGACACTGGGACAGCAGGGGAAGCATGCCTGGGGGCATAAAAGTCACTTTATTACATGGAAATCCCTGTCAGCTTGCGATTTTTGCAAGCTTTTTCCCATAGGAATGCATTGGCCAGTCTTCAGAATTCGGCCAATCAGCGCTGGCTCTGCCGGAGGAGGCGGAGTCTAAGATCGCTCCACACCAGTCTCCATTCAGGTCCGACCTTAGACTCCGCCTCCTCCGGCAGAGCCAGCGCTGATTGGCTGGAGACTGGCCAATGCATTCCTATGGGTATGCGGTGATGCAGACAAGCTGAGCGAGTGCACACACTCACCTCTACTGTGTTGAGCCAGTTCTGCTCAACTACACCATGTGCCGGTCGGCTCTGCTGTGCGAGCTCAGCACACACTCAGCTCTGCTGATTCTGTATACTGATTCTGTATACTGGCCAATCAACGCTGGCCAATGCCAGCGGTGATGCAGAGCTGAGTGTGTGCCGAGCTCGCACAGCAGTGCTGACCGGCACACGGTGTAGTTGAGCAGAACTGGCTCAACACTGCTGAGTCTCTGCACGTCTTCTATATCTCATTCGGCCAATCAACGCTGCTCAATGCATTCCTATGGGAAAAAGTTTATCTCACAAAAAACACAATTACACACCCGATAGAGCCCCAAAAAGTTATTTTTAATAACACTCCCACATAAATAAAGGTTATCCCTAGCTATCTCTGCCTGTACAGCTATCCCTGTCTCATAGTCACAAAGTTCATATTCTCATATGACCCGGATTTGAAATCCACTATTCGTCTAAAATGGAGGTCACCTGATTTCGGCAGCCAATGACTTTTTCCGATTTTTTTCAATGCCCCCGTTGTCGTAGTTCCTGTCCCACCTCCCCTGCGCTGTTATTGGTGCAAAAAAAGCGCCAGGGAAGGTGGGAGGGGAATCGAATTTTTTTGGAGTTTGCCACGTGGTGTCCGTATGGAATCGAACATCTCGAACAGCCTGATATCCGATCGAACATGTGTTCGATAGAACACTTTTCGCTCATCTCTACTCATTACTAGAGATGAGCGAACAGTGTTCTATCGAACTCATGTTCGATCGGATATTAGGCTGTTCGGCATGTTCGATTCAAATCGAACACCGCGTGGTAAAGTGCGCCATTACTCAATTCCCCTCTCACCTTCCCTAGCGCCATTTTTGCTCCAATAACAGCGCAGGGTAGGTGGGACAGGAACTACGACACCGGTGACGTTGAAAAAAGTAGGAAAAACCCATTGGCTGCCGAAAACATGTGACCTCTAATTTAAAAGAACAGCGCTGCCCAGGTTCGCGTCATTCTGAGCTTGCAATTCACCGAGAACGGAGGCTTCAGTCCACTTAGCTAGGGATCAGATTCTGGGTAGGAAGGGACAGGCTAGGATAGGAAGGAGAAGACAACCAACAGCTCTTGTAAGAGCTAAATTCCAGGGAGAAGCTTATCAGTGTAATGTGGCACTGACGGGCTCAATCGCCGCAACCCAGCTTTCCCCGGATCCTGAATGGAATACACTGACAGTGTATTCCTGTATACCCTATATATACACCCCCGATCCCCGTTCCAACGGTGTGCCCCCCCACCTTCACCCCAGAAAAACCCTGCAAGTCCCCTAGCAATAGTTCTGCCACTGACATATAGTGCCAGTTTCTGACTGGAAATTCAAAGAATATATTGGGGTTACAAATACCCTCATTTCTTGCTACTGCCATATAGTGCCAGTTTCTGACTGGGAATTCCAAGAATATATTGGGGTTACAAATACCCTCATTTCTTGCTCCTGCCATATAGTGCCATTGTCTGACTGGGAATTCCAATAATATATTGGGGTTACAAATACCTTCAAGTCCTGCCACTGACATATAGTGCCATTGTCTGACTGGGAATTCCAAGAATATATTGGGGTTACAAATACCTTCAAGTCCTGCCACTGCCATATAGTGCCATTGTCTGACTGGGAATTCCAAGAATATATTGGGGTTACAAATACCTTCAAGTCCTGCCACTGCCATATAGTGCCATTGTCTGACTGGGAATTCCAAGAATATATTGGGGTTACAAATACCCTCATTTCTTGCTACTGCCATATAGTGCCATTGTCTGACTGGGAATTCCAAGAATATATTGGGGTTACAAATACCTTCAAGTCCTGCCACTGCCATATAGTGCCATTGTCTGACTGGGAATTCCAAGAATATATTGGGGTTACAAATACCTTCAAGTCCTGCCACTGCCATATAGTGCCATTGTCTGACTGGGAATTCCAAGAATATATTGGGGTTACAAATACCCTCATTTCTTGCTACTGCCATATAGTGCCATTGTCTGACTGGGAATTCCAATAATATATTGGGGTTACAAATACCTTCAAGTCCTGCCACTGCCATATAGTGCCATTGTCTGACTGGGAATTCCAAGAATATATTGGGGTTACAAATACCTTCAAGTCCTGCCACTGCCATATAGTGCCATTGTCTGACTGGGAATTCCAAGAATATATTGGGGTTACAAATACCTTCAAGTCCTGCCACTGACATATAGTGCCAGTTTCTGACTGGGAATTCCAAGAATATATTGGGGTTACAAATACCTTCAAGTCCTGCCACTGCCATATAGTGCCATTGTCTGACTAGGAATTCCAAGAATATATTGGGGTTACAAATACCCTCATTTCTTGATACTGCCATACAGTGCCATTGTCTGACTGGGAATTCCAATAATATATTGGGGTTACAAATACCTTCAAGTCCTGCCACTGCCATATAGTGCCATTGTCTGACTGGGAATTCCAAGAATATATTGGGGTTACAAATACCTTCAAGTCCTGCCACTGCCATATAGTGCCATTGTCTGACTGGGAATTCCAAGAATATATTGGGGTTACAAATACCTTCAAGTCCTGCCACTGCCATATAGTGCCATTGTCTGACTGGGAATTCCAAGAATATATTGGGGTTACAAATACCCTCATTTCTTGCTACTGCCATATAGTGCCATTGTCTGACTGGGAATTCCAATAATATATTGGGGTTACAAATACCTTCAAGACCTGCCACTGCCATATAGTGCCATTGTCTGACTGGGAATTCCAAGAATATATTGGGGTTACAAATACCTTCAAGTCCTGCCACTGCCATATAGTGCCATTGTCTGACTGGGAATTCCAAGAATATATTGGGGTTACAAATACCTTCAAGTCCTGCCACTGACATATAGTATATTATCCCTACGTAAGCTTGTTATAGAGGGTATTAGATTGGGTATTTTTTGTGAAAAAGATGAAAAATTTTTGATCCCTACACATCCGGTGACTCCAATAATGCACGGTTTGCCCAAGGTGCACAAAGATGTGTTCCCCCCTCCACTCAGGCCCATTGTTTCTGGGATAGGGTCCCTGAATGAAAATCTTTGCGATTGGATTGACCAAATATTACAACCGTTGGTCACCCGTATACCGGGATATGTCAGGGACTCGAAAGAAATTCTTAGGATTTTCAGTGGGTTTGAGTGGAGGGGGGATTATGCATGGGTCACTTGTGATGTTTCCTCTTTATACCCCTCAATACCACATGACATAGCACTCTTAGCGTTAATGGACCATTTGAAAAGATTTTCGGATTTTACTAATGAAAGGTGTGACTTTATAGTTGAGACTGTGAATTATCTACTGCAACATAATTATTTTATGTTCAACAACAGGTACTATCTCCAAGTCTGCGGAGTGCCAATGGGGGCGAGGTTCTCGCCCTCACTGGCTAATCTTGTCATGGCATGGTGGGAAAGCAAATGTATCTTCCATGCCAGCAATCCCTTTCGGGACAATATTAGCTGGTATGGAAGATACATTGATGATTTATTGCTTGTTTGGAAGGGGGAGGATAGAGAAATTATTGATTTCGTGGATTATATAAATGTGAACCAATTTAACCTCAAATTCACATATAGATTTGACAGAATCACTATTGATTTTCTAGATGTTACCCTTTCGGGAAATGCTGAAGAGGGTGTAGTTCACACTAGCCTTTTTCGCAAAAGTCAATCAGGTAACACATTGTTGCATGCAGATAGTTCTCACCCAGCCCATACTATTCGAGCATTACCAGTGGGGGAGATGATGAGACTCAAAAGAGCTTGCAGCAGGGATGATATATACAAGTCACAGTCTGAGCAGATTTTTAAACGTTTGAAGGAAAGAGGATATTCCAGCTGGTCATTAAACAGAGCGAGGAAAATAGTAGAGGGGACTGATAGGGCAATGCTGCTATCCTCTAATAAGAACAAAAACAAACCGAAAACTACCACACAAAAAGGTTTTAACCTTTATTTCTCTACTAGATTCAGCACAGACTACAAGGAAGTAATGAATATAATACGCAGAAATATGGGTATATTATATCAGGATGAGACGTTGTGTACCATACTTACTGATGGAGTGAAATTTGTCTCCAGAAGAGGGAAAACATTGGCAAATTATTTATCCCCTAGTCTTTTTTTGGAGGAAAATAGAATCAAATCAGAGACCTGGTTACATATTAAGGGTTTCTACAAATGTGGTCACAGCAGATGCCAAACATGTAAATATGTAGAGAAAACATCTGTATTTCAAAATTCTACTTATACTTCAACCTATAACATCAATGGATTCATGAATTGTACCACGGATCACGTGGTCTATATGGTTACGTGTAAAACATGCAATTTACAATACATAGGAAGTACCATCAGGTCTCTCAAACTTAGAGTTTCGGAACATGTACAGAGTATTGTTAACAAAAATTCTTTGAAAATTACAGGAGTAACTAGACACTTCCGGGAAAAACATGGAGGGGATATATCATCCCTAAGTTTCAAGGCTATCGAACGGATTGCCAAACCAGTTAGGGGAGGTAACTGGGAGCATATGGTCAGAATTAGAGAAGCATTTTGGGTGCTCAAATTGGACACAAGAGTGCCGAAAGGAATGAATTATAAAAATGATCTTTCTTACATATATAAATACTGAGAACCACATAACCATAGTTGACATTTTTGTAGTCAATTACATTTATTTAGGCTTATGTTTATGATTCATATAGGTCACGAGTATATATTATCAGGTTACAGCACGACACATCAATAACGTTATATAATAGTGGTTGGGATACTGAAGGATATAGATATACACAGCGGCATTCATGGGATTGTCAACAACTGTTATATTCATAGTCATTTGTATTCCAGAGAGTAATATAAGTTAGGGTGGTTTTGCAGTGTTTATACTTGCTAAATTACAATAGTTTTCACAATACATTTATTTCAGGAACAATGTATCAGTGTAGTAACGGAGTTCACAACGTCTTACCCCATACATTGGCGTAGCGGCATATACTTACCTTGATTGGTCTATCCACCCATGTGACTGGGAGGATTGAACACGCATGCGCATAGGTTAGAAGTCGGACATCTTCATTATGGGCAGAACGGGAGCCCATGTTACGCGGTAGATGGTTCATCTCGTTTCTATCTCTTTTTACAAGTTAATTTGTAAGTTTTTAATTATTTTTTATCCCTGTTTGTTTTGTATTATGTAACAAGTGACAGTGTTTGTATTAATCCATTGTATAGGTGTATTAGTTTACTTTGTTTATTTTGTGTGTTTGTTATGTTTTTCATTGTGACCTTTGGTTATTACGTAGAGTCTCTGACCTTAGCACCTCAGGTGCAGTAATGACATTTAGAGCTATATAAGATGGTCAGTCTTTCTATGGCGTCAGACTATGAGAAAGGGGCGAATATAGGTGCCCCGAAACGCGTCAGTCGGACGTTTTGCTCATTCAACTCTGCCATTATGGATATTTGTTGAGATATACAATTTTATTTGAACATTCCATGTTCATGAATAACTTTCACAATAAAGGTTAAGTTTTAATCGAGAGGAATTCGGATGCTGGAGTATTCTATTCGGAGGTTTTGCATTTGTGCCTCGGGCTGGGAGGCTGAATCTCCGTGCACCTTCCTTCTTTATCAGGATTTCCCACGGATATTGCATGTCATGGCACCCGCAGATTTTTTCATCAGAGAACACGTGAGTGAGCTGACACATTTGTGTTTATTTTTCTAAGACTGACATATAGTGCCAGTTTCTGACTGGGAATTCCAAGAATATATTGGGGTTACAAAAACCTTCAAGTCCTGCCACTGCCATATAGTGCCATTGTCTGACTAGGAATTCCAAGAATATATTGGGGTTACAAATACCCTCATTTCTTGCTACTGCCATATAGTGCCATTGTCTGACTGGGAATTCCAATAATATATTGGGGTTACAAATACCTTCAAGTTCTGCCACTGACATATAGTGCCAGTTTCTGACTGGGAATTCAAAGAATATATTGCGGTTACAAATACCCTCATTTCTTGCTACTGCCATATAGTGCCAGTTTCTGACTGGGAATTCCAAGAATACATTGGGGTTAAAATACCCTCATTTCTTGCTACTGCCATATAGTGCCATTGTCTGACTGGGAATTCCAATAATATATTGGGGTTACAAATACCCTCATTTCTTGCTACTGCCATATAGTGCCATTGTCTGAATGGGAATTCCAATAATATATTGGGGTTACAAATACCTTCAAGTCCTGCCACTGCCATATAGTGCCATTGTCTGACTGGGAATTCCAAGAATATATTGGGGTTACAAATACCTTCAAGTCCTGCCTCTGCCATATAGTGCCATTGTCTGACTAGGAATTCCAAGAATATATTGGGGTTACAAATACCCTCATTTCTTGCTACTGCCATATAGTGCCATTGTCTGACTGGGAATTCCAAGAATATATTGGGGTTACAAATACCTTCAAGTCCTGCCACTGACATATAGTGCCAGTTTCCGACTGGGAATTCCAAGAATATATTGGGGTTACAAATACCTTCAAGTCCTGCCACTGCCATAGAGTGCCATTGTCTGACTGGGAATTCCAAGAATATATTGGGGTTACAAATACCTTCAAGTCCTGCCACTGACATATAGTGCCAGTTTCTGACTGGGAATTCCAAGAATATATTGGGGTTACAAATACCTTCAAGTCCTGCCTCTGCCATATAGTGCCATTGTCTGACTGGGAATTCCAAGAATATATTGGGGTTACAAATACCTTCAAGTCCTGCCACTGACATATAGTGCCAGTTTCTGACTGGGAATTCCAATAATATATTGGGGTTACAAATACCTTCAAGTCCTGCCACTGCCATATAGTGCCATTGTCTGACTGGGAATTCCAAGAATATATTGGGGTTACAAATACCTTCAAGTCCTGCCACTGCCATATAGTGCCATTGTCTGACTGGGAATTCCAAGAATATATTGGGGTTACAAATACCTTCAAGTCCTGCCGCTGCCATATAGTGCCATTGTCTGACTGGGAATTCCAAGAATATATTGGGGTTACAAATACCCTCATTTCTTGCTACTGCCATATAGTGCCATTATCTGACTGGGAATTCCAATAATATATTGGGGTTACAAATACCTTCAAGTCCTGCCACTGACATATAGTGCCATTATCTGACTGGGAATTCCAAGAATATATTGGGGTTACAAATACCTTCAAGTCCTGCCACTGCCATATAGTGCCATTGTCTGACTGGGAATTCCAAGAATATATTGGGGTTACAAATACCTTCAAGTCCTGCCGCTGCCATATAGTGCCATTGTCTGACTGGGAATTCCAAGAATATATTGGGGTTACAAATACCCTCATTTCTTGCTACTGCCATATAGTGCCATTGTCTGACTGGGAATTCCAATAATATATTGGGGTTACAAATACCTTCAAGTCCTGCCACTGACATATAGTGCCATTGTCTGACTGGGAATTCCAAGAATATATTGGGGTTACAAATACCTTCAAGTCCTGCCACTGCCATATAGTGCCATTGTCTGACTGGGAATTCCAAGAATATATTGGGGTTACAAATACCTTCAAATCCTGCCACTGCCATATAGTGCCATTGTCTGACTGGGAATTCCAAGAAAATATTGGGGTTACAAATACCCTCATTTCTTGCTACTGCCATATAGTGCCATTGTCTGACTGGGAATTCCAATAATATATTAGGGTTACAAATACCTTCAAGTCCTGCCGCTGCCATATAGTGCCATTGTCTGACTGGGAATTCCAAGAATATATTGAGGTTACAAATACCCTCATTTCTTGCTACTGCCATATAGTGCCATTGTCTGACTGGGATTTCCAAGAATATATTGGGGTTACAAATACCTTCAAGTCCTGCCTCTGCCATATAGTGCCATTGTCTGACTGGGAATTCCAAGAATATATTGGGGTTACAAATACCCTCATTTCATGCTACTGCCATATAGTGCCATTGTCTGACTGGGAATTCCAATAATATATTAGGGTTACAAATACGTTCAAGTCCTGCCACTGACATATAGTGCCATTGTCTGACTGGGAATTCCAAGAATATATTGGGGTTACAAATACCCTCATTTCTTGCTACTGCCATATAGTGCCATTGTCTGACTGGGAATTCCAATAATATATTGGGGTTACAAATACCTTCAAGTCCTGCCACTGCCATATAGTGCCATTGTCTGACTGGGAATTCCAAGAATATATTGTTGTTACAAATACCCTCATTTCTTGCTACTGCCATATAGTGCCATTGTCTGACTGGGAATTCCAAGAATATATTGGGGTTACAAATACCTTCAAATTCTGCCACTGACATATAGTGCCAGTTTCTGACTGGGAATTCAAAGAATATATTGGGGTTACAAATACCCTCATTTCTTGCTACTGCCATATAGTGCAATTGTCTGACTGGGAATTCCAAGAATATATTGGGGTTACAAATACCTTCAAGTCCTGCCACTGACATATAGTGCCAGTTTCTGACTGGGAATTCAAAGAATATATTGGGTTTACAAATACCCTCATTTCTTGCTACTGCCATATAGTGCCATTGTCTGACTGGGAATTCAAAGAATATATTGGGGTTACAAATACGCTCATTTCTTGCTACTGCCTTATAGTGCCAGTTTCTGACTGGGAATTCAAAATGCGCAAGGCTCCCGGAAAGGTACGTGGACGAGGCCGTTGGCGAGGTCGGGGGAATGGTTCTGGGGAGCAAGGTAGCAGTGAAGCCACAGGGTGTCCCGTGCCTACTCCTGTGGGGCAGCAAGCATTGCGCCACTCCACAGTGCTAGGGTTGCTTGCCACATTAACTAAACTGCAGGGTACAAACCTTAGTAGGCCCGAGAACCAGGAACAGGTCTTGCAATGGCTGTCGGATAACGCTTACAGCACATTGTCCAGCAGCCAGTCAGGCTCTGCCTCCTCTCCTCCTATTACCCAACAGTCTTGTCCTCCTTCCTCCCAAAATTCCCAAGCTTCAAAGAACAATAAGCCCAACTGTCCCTGCTCCCCGCTCCTTTCATTGTCCCTCAACCTGCCCCTCCATGTCACGATTCCACGGACCTAACAGAGGAGCATCTGTGTCCAGATGCTCAAACACTAGAGTCTCCTCCATCTCCGTTCGATTTGGTGGTGGATGACCAGCAACCCACCCTCATCGACGACGATGTGACGCATTTTCCGTCAGGGCTTCCAGTTGACCTGCACATTGTGCGGGAGGAGGAGATGAGACAGGAGTTGGAAGAGGAAGTGGTGGATGATGAGGACACTGACCCGACCTGGACAGGGGGGATGTCAAGCAGGGAAAGTAGTGTGGATGTTGAGGCAGGTGCAGCACCAAAAAGGGTAGCTAGAGGCAGAGGCAGAGGTCAGCAGCTTAGGCGAAGCCAGGCCACACCCGGAATCTCCCAAGATGTTCTAGTTCGTACCCAGCCCCGAAAAACTCCCACCTCGAGGGCACGTTTCTCGAAGGTGTGGAGTTTTTTCAAGGAATGCGCCGAGGACAGATATAGTGTTGTCTGCACAATTTGCCTCTCGAAATTGATTAGGGGCTCTGAGAAGAGCAACCTGTCCACCACTTCAATGCGCCGTCATTTGGAATCCAAGCACTGGAATCAGTGGCAGGCAGCAACGGCAGGACAAAGGCCACCTGCCGTTCACGCCACTGCCTCTGCCTCTGCCACTGCCACTGCTGACTGTGCTGGCGATGCACTCCAGAGGACGAGCCAGGACACCACTTCATCTGCCTCCGCCACTTTGTTGACTTCTTCCTCATCCTCCCCTGTTCCTGTCTTATCTCCTTCTCCTGCACCATCAAAGGCACCATCAGGCGCTTCTTTACAACAACCCACCATCTCTCAGACATTGGAGCGGCGGCAGAAATACACCGCTAACCACCCACACGCGCAAGCCTTGAACGCCAACATCGCTAAACTGCTGGCCCAGGAGATGTTGGCGTTCCGGCTTGTTGAAACTCCCGCCTTCCTGGACCTGATGGCAACTGCGGCACCTCGCTATGCCGTCCCTAGCCGTCACTACTTCTCCCGGTGTGCCGTCCCCGCCTTGCACCAGCACGTGTCACTCAACATCAGGCGGGCCCTTAGTTCCGCGCTTTGCACAAAGGTCCACTTGACCACCGACGCGTGGACAAGTGCATGCGGACAGGGACGCTACATTTCACTGACGGCACACTGGGTGAATGTAGTTGAGGCTGGGACTGCTTCCCAAACTGGCCCGGTGTACCTCGTCTCCCCGCCTCACATTCCTGGCAGGGACACGAGAAGAACACCCCCCTCCTCCTCCACCGCCTCCTCCTCCCCCACCGGCTCCTCCTCCGCCACCGCCTCCTTCTCCGCCACCGCCTCCTCCTCCGCTGTTAGGTTGACCCCAGCTACGAGTTGGAAACGTTGCAGCACTGGCGTTGGTAGACGGCAGCAGGCCGTGCTGAAGCTGATCAGCTTGGGGGACAGACAGCACACTGCCTCCGAGGTGAGGGATGCCCTCCTCGATGAGACGGCAATATGGTTTAAGCCGCTGCACCTGGGCCCAGGCATGGTCGTTTGTGATAACGGCTGGAACCTGGTAGCAGCTCTGGAGCTTGCCGGACTCCAACATGTTCCATGCCTGGCCCACGTCTTCAACCTAGTGGTGCAACGTTTCCTAAAGAGCTACCCCAATGTTCCAGAGCTACTGGTGAAAGTGTGGCGCATGTGCGCCCACTTTCGCAAGTCGACAGTAGCCGCTGCTAGCTTAAAATCTCTCCAGCAACGCCTGATTGTGCCACAACACCGGCTTTTGTGCGACGTCCCCACACGCTGGAACTCAACGTTTCAGATGTTGAATAGAGTGGTTGAGCAGCAGAGACCTTTGATGGAATACCAGCTACAAAACCCTAGGGTGCCACAAAGTCAGCTGCCTCAGTTTCTCATCCATGAGTGGCCATGGATGAGAGACCTTTGTGACATCCTATGGGTGTTTGAGGAGTCCACAAGGAGGGTGAGCTCTGAGGATGCGATGGTGAGCCTTACAATCCCGCTCTTGTGTGTTCTGAGAGAATCCCTGATTGACATCAGGGATAACTCAGATCACACAGAGGAGTCAGGGATAGCATCCGATCCGTCACAGCTGGAGAGTAGGTCCACACATCTGTCCGCTTCATCACGTTTAATGGAGGAGGAGGAGGAAGAAGAGTTGTCCGATGATGTGATGGTGATACAGGAGGCTTCCGGGCAACTTTGAATCGTCCCATTGTTGCAGCGCGGATGGGTAGACATGGACGATGAGGAGGAAATGGCGATTGAACTTTCCGGGGGGCCAGAGGAGTCATGCCAACTAACACTGTGGCAGACATGGCTGAGTTCATGTTGGGGTGCTTTACAACCGACAAGCGTATTGTCAAAATCATGGAGGACAACCAGTACTGGATCTTTGCTATCCTTGACCCCCGGTATAAAAACAACATCTCCTCTTTTATTCCGGTAGAGGGGAGGGCCAATCGCATCAATGCTTGCCACAAGCAATTGGTGCAGAATAAGATGGAGATGTTTCCAGCATGTGACGTTGGCAGCAGGGAGGGCAGTTCCTCCAGTAGGCGACCAAGCTCTCACCGGTCCACACAAACGAGGGGCACACTGTCTAAGGTCTGGGACACCTTGATGGCACCCCCTCGCCAAAGTGCCGCCACGGAGGGTCCTAGTGTCACCAGGCGTGAGAAGTATAGGCGCATATTGCGGGAATACCTTTCCGACCACAGCCGTGTCCTCTCCGACCCCTCTGCGCCCTACACGTATTGGGTGTCGAAGTTGGACCTGTGGCTTGAACTTGCCCTATATGCCTTGGAGGTGCTGTCCTGTCCTGCCACCAGCGTCCTATCTGAGAGGGTGTTCAGTGCAGCCGGTGGCATCATCACTGACAAGCGCACCCGTCTGTCAGCTGAGAGTGCCGACCGGCTCACTTTGATAAAAATGAACCACCATTGGATAGAGCCTTCATTTTCGTGCCCACCTGTGTAAAGCACCCCAACATGAAACTCCATGTCTGTGCTCAACCTCTCCAATTCCTCCGCATCCTCATACTCATCCAACATAAGCGTTGCACAATTCTGCTAATACTAGGCTCCCTCCACCCTGATTTCCCACAACTCTGCTGGTTAGAGGCTCCCTCCACCCTGATTTCCCCCAACTCTGCTGGTTAGAGGCTCCCTCCACCCTGATTTCCCCCAACTCTGCTGGTTAGAGGCTCCCTCCACCCTAATTTCCCCCAACTCTGCTGGTTAGAGGCTCCCTCCACCCTGATTTCCCACAACTCTGCTGGTTAGAGGCTCCCTCCACCCTGATTTCCCACAACTCTGCTGGTTAGAGGCTCCCTCCACCATGAATTGGTCCAAACTGGGGTTTTTAGAGGCTCCCTCCACCATGAATTTCCCAAAACTTGGCTGTTTAGAGGCTCCCTCCACCATGAATTGGTCCAAACTGGGCTGGTTAGAGGCTCCCTCCACCATGAATTGGTCCAAACTGGGGTTTTTAGAGGCTCCCTTCACCATGAATTTCCCAAAACTTGGCTGTTTAGAGGCTCCCTCCACCCTGATTTCCCACAACTCTGCTGGTTAGAGGCTCCCTCCACCATGAATTGGTCCAAACTGGGGTTTTTAGAGGCTCCCTCCACCATGAATTTCCCAAAACTTGGCTGTTTAGAGGCTCCCTCCACCATGAATTGGTCCAAACTGGGCTGGTTAGAGGCTCCCTCCACCATGAATTGGTCCAAACTGGGGTTTTTAGAGGCTCCCTTCACCATGAATTTCCCAAAACTTGGCTGTTTAGAGGCTCCCTCCACCATGAATTGGTCCAAACTGGGCTGGTTAGAGGCTCCCTCCACCATGAACTTCCCATAGCTTGGCTGTTTAGAGGCTCCCTCCACTATGAATTGGTCCAAACAGGGGTTTTTAGAGGCTCCCTCCACCATGAATTTCCCAAAACTTGGCTGTTTAGAGGCTCCCTCCACCATGAATTTCCCAAAACTTGGCTGTTTAGAGGCTCCCTCCACCATGAATTGGTCCAAACTGGGCTGGTTAGAGGCTCCCTCCACCATGAATTGGTCCAAACTGGGGTTTTTAGAGGCTCCCTCCACCATGAATTGGTCCAAACTGGGCTGGTTAGAGGCTCCCTCCACCATGAACTTCCCATAGCTTGGCTGTTTAGAGGCTCCCTCCACCATGAATTGGTCCAAACTGGGGGTTTTAGAGGCTCCCTCCACCATGAATTTCCCAAAACTTGGCTGTTTAGAGGCTCCCTCCACCATGAATTGGTCCAAACTGGGCTGTTTAGAGGCTCCCTCCACCATGAATTTGCCCAAACTCTGCTGGTTAGAGGCTCAATCCACCCTGATTTTCAAAACAAATGTTGGTGCCAACCTCAACTTACTACAAGGGCCAAATTCACTGCTGGTGACAAGCTGTCCTCACTCCAAGTGCCAAATACACATGTTTCAAGGTGTTTTCCTACTGTCTGAGAGGTGGTATTGAGTGTGTAAAGTGTGTAGTTGTTAGGCTGTGATGATGGGGTAATAGAGGGTCTTTGGTGTGTTAGATGCCCCCAGACATGCTTCCCCTGCTGTCCCAGTGTCATTCCAGAGGTGTTGGCATCATTTCCTGGGGTGTCATAGTGGACTTGGTGACCCTCCAGACACAGATTTGGGTTTCCCCCTTAACGAGTATATGTTCCCCATAGACTATAATGGGGTTCGAAACCCGTTCGAACACACGAACAGTGAGCGGCTGTTCGAATCGAATTTCGAACCTTGAATATTTTAGTGTTCACTCATCTCTACTCATTACCCATTTAATCGAAGCAGCAAAATCACTGTTGCCTTTATTCTGGCTCTAATCTACTCCCCCAACGATACGACTCTGGAGAGAAAAAAAATCATCAAATCGCCAGGTATGAGGAATTAATGTACTGCAAATCGCGCACACGAGATACGTACTTGAAAATATGGTCTCCCTGGTGGAAGGTTTATGAGGATCTAGCCACTAGCCAATAAAAACCGGCTATTCTATTGTCTTATTTCCTACCCCAATTTCTGGACTGATAACACAATTCCCCCCCCCCCCTCTTATCCTCCAACCTGAACCCTTCTTCCCCATTTTTTTAGGTACCCTCCCCCCCTAATGCTTAATCAATACACATTTGTCTAGTCATATTACCTACCCCTCGTCCCAGTATGGAAAGTTAATATGTTAGGTTCTTTAGTGGGATATGTGTATACTCTTCTATATTTGTAGAACGAGGTTACGACCCATAATCTGTATTTTGGTTGTTTCTTACCGATAATATTCTTACGTTGTTTTCATTTCATTGTTTGATTACTTGCTATGTTTCACTCTATTTGCTATTAGCTGCTTGTTTTTATTTTTTCTTGACTAGTATCTGTTTTCTGTACCTCTTCTGTGAACTCATTGTTAAAATTTGTAAAATTATTAATAAAATCAGAATTTAAAACAAAAACACTGAGATCATAATGTACTTGCCTAAAATGAAAATTTGCAATCCCTCGTACAGACTGTTGAAGGTGATACATTTGCTTCCAATACACACGTTGGTTAGATGAAGTAATTATGGTGTGGACACCTTATGGAACAGAACAGTGAAAATAATGTTATAGGTGACATAATAAATACAAACAGTGCCCAACTGACTATATTGGAGTTTGACAGAGTTCTGCTATTCTATCCAAGTTTTATTTCTATTTGTGGTTGAGGTATAAAGGTGTTGTCCAGATTCATTTTTTTAATTAAATCGGAAATGTTTTCCTCTGAAAATATAACTTCTACTTAAGTGGTGGTTCCTCTAAACCAGGGGTCTCAAAATCGCGCCCGGCAAACAGTTTTGTGCGGCCCGCAGAAGCATCCTACGACGCATAATACAGTTTAGGACAGGTCATACGTCAGCGGTTCTCAACCTGTGGGTCACGACCCCGGCGGGGGTCGAACGACCAAAGCACAGGGGTCGCCTAAAGCCATCGGAAAATACATATTTCCGATGGCTTTAGCCGCTGAGAAGAGAAGGCTGAAGTGAGTGGAGACTGGAAGGTAAGATGGAGGGAGGAGACAGCAAGTGTAAGCAAGGGGTGGGACGTGGATGCAAGCAGTGTTTGAGTATGATAGGAGGGGATGCAGGCTGTGTGTGAGCATGATAGGAGGTTCAGGCTGTGTGTCAGCAAGATGGGGGACATGAATCTGGGGGCAGAGATGGGGGGACATGAATCTTAGGGCAGAGATGGGGGACATGATTCTGGGGGCAGAGATGGGGGGGACATGAATCTGAGGGCAGAGATGGGGGACATGATTCTGGGGGCAGAGATGGGGGGGACATGAATCTGAGGGCAAAGATGGGGGACATGATTCTGGGGGCAGAGATGGGGGGGACATGAATCTGGGGCAGAGATGGGGGGACATGAATCTGGGGGCAGAGATGGAGGGGGACATGAATCTGGGGCAGAGATGTGGGGACATGAATCTGGGGCAGAGATGGGGGGACATGAATCTGGGGGCAGAGATAAGGGGACATGAATCTGGGGGCAGAGATGGGGGGACATGAATCTGGTGGCAGAGATGTGGGGACATGAATCTGGGGGCAGAGATGGAGGGGACATGAATCTGGGGGCAGAGATGGGGGGACATGAATCTGGGGGCAGAGATGGGGGGACATGAATCTGGTGGCAGAGATGTGGGGATATGAATCTGGGGGCAGAGATGGGGGACATGAATCTGGGGGCAGAGATGGAGGGACATGAATCTGGGGGCAGAGATGGGGGGACATGAATCTGGGGGCAGAGATGGAGGGACATGAATCTGGGGGCAGAGATGGGGGGACATGAATCTGGGGGCAGAGATGGAGGAACATGAATCTGGGGGCAGAGATGGAGGGACATGAATCTGGGGGCAGAGATGGAAGGACATGAATCTGGGGGCAGAGATGGGGGGACATGAATCTGGGGGCAGATGAAGGGTGTATATGTAACTGGGGGAAAGATGGAGGGGGGACATATAGTTTACGGGTGACTGTAGGAGGATTATACAGTGTGGGGGGCACATGAAAAATGAATGGGCGGAGTCAACATAAAAGTGGGTGGAGCTAAATTTGCCACGGTGCGGCCCGCCGACTGGCTGGGATCTTGCTCTGCGGCCCACATGCTGAGTTGAGTTTGAGACCCCTGCTCTAAACAGTCTTTCACTTGTACTGGTGTCACCACAGTAGTGATTGTATTTACGGCACAAGAACTATAAGGCCAGTGATTGGCTGCAGAAGTCACATGTGTGGTATGTTATCACTGCATGGTCACTAGGGTTGAGCGTTCAGGATCAGAAAAGATCGGATCCCGATCGGTGATCGAGTAAATTTCACGATCGCGATTGGGTTTTGATCCTGCCTAAAAAAAAAGATTGGGAACGGAATTCTGATTCCGATCACTGAACTTACCTGCACAGATCCGCTGTCGCTCCCCGTTCTTCTCGGTCCGATCCTCTCTCATTCACATGCTTTCAGAGCGGCGTGCGCTAGTGTTACAGACCTAGGAAGAAGGCGGGGCTTGTGGCTTAGGAGAGTGTGGGTGGGTACTGAGAGGGGAGAAGTGAGTGATGCACTCACGTCTCCCCACCCTGTAGCCGCCCACACTCTCTTAAGCCACAACAAGCCCGCCTACTCCCAGCTTCAGTAACACTAGCCTGGGAGGCGGGGGCACACACAGCGCTCTGAAAGCATGTGAATAGGAGAGGATCGGATCGAGAAGAACGGGGAGCGACAGCGGATCTGTGCAGGTAAGCGGACAACAGGGAGGGGGGGACTAAGTAGCCTGCGGATTTTTTAATCACTACGCAGCGTGGAGTACATGCTGTGTAGTGAATAGGATCGTTTTTTAAATCTGATCTTTGATCATTAAAAATCACATTGACTTGCATTAGGATCGGAATTGGGATCAGGTTCAGATGGAAAATGATCGGAAATCGGATTTTAAAAACGATCCTGAAATCTCAAGATCGGCTCAACCCTAATGGTCACGTGAAATTCGGAACATAAGCTTTAGGCAAAGGCCTCATGTTGTGGAAAAGCAACTTTTTTGTAGTTGCAGTTTTTGCTGCATTTTTTTTTTTTTTTTTTGAGCCAAAGCCTAGAGTGAAATGGGAAATATATAGTTAGCATTTATACTTCTCACTTCTCCTCATTCCATTACTTTGGCTCAAAAAACTGCTGCAAAATCTGCGACAAAAAATACATTTTACATATATACCGTATTTTCCAGCGTATAAGACGACCCCCAACTTTTCCATTTAAAATATAGAGTTTGGGATATACTCGCCATATAAGACTACCTCTTCTGTGGGGTACCTCTTCTTAATGCACATTTACCCCATGGCATACTCTTTAATGCTTTTTATTTGCTTTCCAGTCCTGAACCATCTTTTCTGTAAAGGAGGGTTCACGCTACCGCCGCTGTCCACCCTGGGGTTTCCGTCCTAAACCCCAGAGAAACAGAACAGGCGGCGGCTTGCCAGCGGTCTGCTTTACAACCCATTCATTTGAATGGGTTGTATAGCAAACCGCCGGTGTCCGTATGCGACCTCTCCGCCTGGATAACCTTTTTTTTTTTGCACTGACAATCTGGCGGGGCCACAGTTATCAAAGACATACCATTTAGGGGAATGTCTAATGCTTAGATCACCTTTTTTTATTTTCTTTAAATCAGAGGCGAAACTGTAAAAAAAAAAATGGCGGTTTGGCGCTGGGCATTTTCGGACATAGGGGTAACTAATGTGTGTATGTATCACAGTAGTTTTCTACTTTTATATGTATTCTAGGGAAAGGATGTGATTTAGAATAGAACTTTTTTTTATTTTTTAGATTTTTTTTAAAACTTTTTTTTTTTTTTAACTATTTTTATTAGCCCCCACCTAGGGGGCTTAAACCTGCAATCATTTGATTGCATATCCCTATAGACGACAATACAAGCGTATTGCCGTCTATGGGAGATTTTGTACATTACTATCACAGCTGGTCATAGACTAGCCACGATTGTAATATCGCTATGACAGGTCTGGAAGCCTTCAGTACGCTCCCGGCTGTCACCGGAACAGGTCGGCTCACCCGGCCTGCAACTTTAAAGATATGGGGCCGCTTTGTGGACGAGGGTGGAGTTAAGTTTTAATGCCTTGAATCAGAGTACATTCTGATTGCAGGCATTAGCATCGGGCCTCCACGTATAGCGGAGACCCGATTGCTATGGCGAGCGCTCTGCAGCAGAGCAGTTCACCCCCATCCGCCCTTTTGCCTGCACCATCATGCCCCTTCCCAGCCACTCCCCATCTCCCAGGCGTTTCATTGCAGGCAGAAGCACAGCACAAGCCACCCACATGCCCAAGCCTTCAACGGCCTCATCTAAAAAGTGCTGGTCCTGGAGATGTTGGAGTTTATGCTTCTGTTTACTCAGGCCTTCCTTCATCAGATGGCAGCTGTGGCACCTCGCTATGCTGGGCTTAGCCGTTGCTACTTCTCTTGGTGTGCTGTCCCCGCCTTGCGCCTGCACGTGTCCCATAACATCAGTTGTGCCCAGAGTTCCGCGCTTTGCTGCAAGGTCCACTTGACCACCGGCGCATCGACAAGCGCCTGCGGTCAGGGATGCTGCTTCTCTTTAATGATAGGCCAGGTGAATGTAGTAGAGTCTGGGCCCAGGGTGAAAACTGGGGTGGTCTATCTCCTCTCCTAGCCCAAAATTCATGGCAGGGGTTCTCTGAAAGCCTACTCCTGCGCTGCAACCTCGACCCAAGCTACGAGCTGAAAACGCTGTAACACTGGCATGGGGAGATGTCAGCAGGCCGTGCTGAAGCTCATAAGCTTGGGGGACAGTCAGCACACTGCCTCCGAGGAGAGGGATGCCATCCTGGATGATATGGCAATATGGTTTTCCCTGCTGCACCTGGGCCCAGGCATGTTTGCATATGTGATAATGGCAGGAACCTGGTAGCAGATCTGGAGCTTGCCAGTCTCAAACACGGTCCACACATGGCCCACGTTTTAAAGTTGTTGATGCAAAGGTTCTTTGAAACCTACACCATTGTGCCTGATATACTGGTCAAAGTGCAGCCATTTTCGTAAGTGAAAAGTAGCCTCTGTTAGGCTGAAAACATTCAGAGCACACTCCTGTCATCTTCGCACCATTGGCTGGCAGAGGAAGACGAGGGGGATGAAGTGGCATTTCATGTCACTGTCCCACACGAGGCTTGAGGGTGAAGTTCAGTGCATCCATTGCTTCAGCACGGATGGTGTGAAGGGGAGTGGAAAATGGAGGAAAAGGAGAGTGACCCTTACAGTTGGGGGCAGCGAAGTCATGCCAAGTAATACACTGGCACACATGGCTGACTTCATGTTGGGTTTCTTTTCAAGAGACAAAGGAATAGTTCACATCATGGAGAGCAAACAATACTGGATTGAACAAAAAATTGGATTGAGCTTATATAGCGTGACTGAATTGCTGTGTATCACACTTAGCTTTTGGGGGGTAGACCCTTAAAAATTGGATTGAGCTGATATAGCCTGATTGAATTGCTGTGTCTCCCACTTAGCTTTGGGGGGTACAGCATTAAAAACAGGTTTGACCATACATGGCCTGACTGAACGGCTGTCTCCCACTTAGCTTTGGGGGGGTACAGCATGTGGAAAGCTGGGTTGAGGGTATAGAACTGGACTGAATTGCTCTGTATCCCTGTTAGGTGTTTGGGGGGACACCCCGTGGAAAGCTGGGTTGAGCGTATAGAACTGGACTGAATTGCTCTGTATTCCTGTTTCGGGGGGACACCCCATGGAAAGCTCGACTCCTCTCCCTGCAGTATAGCTTTGAAAAGAGCTATTGTTTTTCTTCAGTTTTTCCCTGCCTACTAAATCCTCTCTAGCCCTCAGCAGGTCATCTGTCCCTACATCTACAAGCCGCAAAATGACACGAAGATGGCGCTGGCTATTCTTATAAATGGGAGGTCACATGTTTTCGGCAGCCAATGGGTTTTTACAATTTTTTTCAATGCCTCCGTAGTCGTAGTTCTTGTCCCACCTCTCCTGCACAGTTATTGGTGCAAAAACGCGCCAGGGAAGGTGGGAGGGGATACAAATTTTTACTGCGTATGCTGCGTGGTATTCGATTGGAAACGAATACCTCGAACGGTCTGATATTCGATCGAATACCTATTCGATCGAACGGTGTTCGCTCATCTCTAATTATGTACTTAATAGTAAATTACTGGGTAAAGACTAACAATGAGAAAGACTTAGGGATTTTGGTGGACAGCAAGCTTACCTTTAGTGACCAGTGCCAGGCAGCTGCTGCCAAGGCAAATAAAATTATGGGACGCATCAAAAGAGGTCTAGATTCTCATGACAAGGACATAGTTATGCCTCTATACAAATCACTGGTACGGCCACACTTAGAATATTGTGCGCAATTTTGGGCCCCGATATACAAGAAAGACATAAGTGAACTTAAAAAAGTGCAAAGACGGGCAACCAAAATGATTAGGGGAATGGGTGGACTGGAGTACAACGATCGATTAACAAATTTGGGGTTATTCAGTGTAGAGAAAAACGTCTACGGGGAGATCTTAGAACAATGTACAAATACATGAAGCGACAATGCAAAGAACTTTCAAAGGATCTTTTTACTCCTAGGCCAGTGACTGTTACAAGAGGACATCCACTACGTATGGAGGAGAGAGGGTTTCACCAGAAACATAGAAGGGGATTCTTCACAGTAAGAACTGAGAGGCTATGGAACTCTTTGCCCCAGGAAGTGGTGATGGCGGATTCATTAAACAAGTTCAAAGAGGGTCTGGATGCCTTTCTTGAAGAGAAAAATATCACAGGTTATGGACTCTAGATTTTAAGGACACGTTGAGCCAGGGTTTTTATACTGACTGCTAGATTTGTAGTCGGGAAGGAATTTTTTCCCCTGAAATGGGGCAATTGGCATAAGCCTCATAGGGTTTTTTTTGCCTTCCCCTGGATCAACACTGTAGTGATTGTAGGGTTATTGGTTGGACTTGATGGACTAATGTCTTTATCCAACCTCATCTACTATGTAACTATATTATTATATTATAAAAAACATCAATTTACATTATTTCTTTTCAGCGGTCATCCTAAGCTGAATATGCCTCCTCTCCTCAGATCGCAGCTTCCAAGCCGCTAAAGGCCTGGTAAGTACCAGTGTGGGAGACTGGCTGGGAATCCCAGATGCCGTTGACTATTTTGTTCCTGGGCAGTTAGGCGTTCTCCTTCCAACTGTTTTACAAAAAGCGTCAAATTACATTCTATTTTCACAGCGGTCATCCTAAGCTGCACATGCCTGCCCTTGTCAGATTGCAACCGCTAAACAGCTTACGGCCTCGCAAGTGCCAGCGTGGGAGACTGGATGGGAATCCCAGGCGCCATTGACTATTTTATTCCTGGGTGTTTAAGCAATCTCCTTTGAAATGTTCTACAAAAAAAGCTTTGAATTATATTCACTTTTGTCAGCAGTCATCCTAAGCTGAATGTTCCTGCACTTGTTATCTCGCAGGCGCCAAGCAGCTTAGGGTCTGGCAAATATGAGTGTGGGAGACTGACTGGGAATCCCAGGTGCCGTTGACTAGTTTGTTTCTTGGGCAAGACGTTCTTCTTCCACCTGTTCTGTAGAAAGCATTGAAATACAGTGTTTTCTCTCTGTGGGCATCCTAAGCCAAATATGCCTGCCCTTATTAGATCACAACAGCTAAGCAGTTTAAGGCCTGGCAAGTACCAGCGTGAGAGACTGGCTGGGATTCTCAGGTGCCGTTGACCATTTTATTCCTGGGCATTTAAACATTCTCCTTCCACCTGTTCTATAAAAAGCATCAAAATACCTCAATCTATGTCAGTGGTCATCCTAAGCTAAATATGCCTGCCCTCGTTAGATCGCAGCTAAAAACCTGGCAAGTACCAGCATGGGAGACTGGCTGGGAATCCTAGGTGCCGTTGACTATTTTGTTTCTTGGGCAAAAAGGCGTTCTTCTTCCACCTGTTCTACAAAAAGCATCGAATTACATCAGTTTTCGTCAGTAGTTATCCTAAGCTGAATATGTCTACCCTTGTAAGATTGCAGCTGCCAAACAGCTTAGGACCTGACAAGTACGAGCATGGGAGACTGTATGAGAATCCCACGTGCTGTTGACTATTTCTCTTTCCACCTGTTCAATAAAAAGCATCGAAATACATCATTTTATATCAGCGGTCATCCTAAGCTGAGGATGTGTAAGCCGTGTACCGAGGTGGGCTCCCCAGGATACAGCGAAGTCACGAACAAAGGAAGTGAGTCCAATTTAATTTAACCAAGATAGGATTTTACTTAGTTTACTTAACCTCTTTTGTCCAAAAGAACACTCCCAGGTATTACATTTACACAGCCTAGAGACTGGGACCCTGGTGTTATACAGCACGGTGCCCACTAATGTGGCCTTCAATACACTCCAAGCTTTTACCTACCTGCAGGCTGTGCCTATGCAGCTGCCTGTTACCTTTTATTATCCTATTACACAGGAACAATTCAGTGTGTGTGACACAGGCACCGGCGGAGTAACATCAAAGTTTACAATCTTATCGCAATACTACTAAATTCCCCCCCCAAACCAAGTACAACTAAGCAAGCATAATAGTTGGTTAGCTTGCAAGCCAAACAGTGCAAAGTTAAACTAATTGTTGCTCCCAGACGTCCTTAAAAGTCCCTTTCTGAGAGATATAACTCTGTAGAAATCTTCTGTGACTTAGTCCTTCTACCAGACAGGTAGATAGTTCACCAGTATTGCAGCCTGGGGTGATGATTATACCTAACTAGCTAACTACAGGCTTTTACTCAGTGCCAAGCAATTTGGCACCAAACTTGCAGTGTGGTGCGTGCACGTTTACTTCTGTTGGGTACCTTTTAGTCTCTGTTAGCATCAGGTTGAAGAGGAGCTCCTCAGACAGCATGCGGTCTCACTGACAGTCTCACTTCTCAGCCAAGTCTCTGACAGTAATCTTCTCCTTAGGATGGTGTCTGGACAAACTCTGAAAGTTTTGAATTCTCAGCTATTCTTGCTGTGGCTTCTTCCTCCAAGGACCCTCTCTGCACCGAGATGTCTCCACAGCTCTCTCTTCTGCTTCAGATTCCAGCACATACTGTCTCAAAGATGGCTCCTAAACCCTCCTACAACGATCAGGGTTCCCACATCAATACTCCAGGGGCATACAGCCTTTTTCCTTTTACTTGTCATCTTGCAACAGCGACCTCTTGTGGTCAAACAACAAAATATCAGGTTATGAAAACACCAACTCAATTACACATTGCACATTCACTCCACAGGGGCTGTTTCACTCTCTTACATATGGCTGCCCTCGTCAGATCGCTAGTTGTCAAGCAGCTAAAAACCTGGCAAGTACCAGCATGGGAGACTGGCTGGGAATCCAAGGTGCTGTTGACTATTTTGTTCCTAGGCATTCTCCTTTCAACTGTTCTGCAAAAAGCATTGAATTACGTCCTATAGCGTCAGCGGTCTTCCTAAGCTGAATTTGCCTCCCCTCTTTAGATTGCAATAACCAAACAGCCCAAGGCCTGGCAAGCGCCAGTGTGGGAGACTGGCTCAGAATCCAAGGTGCCATTGACTATCTCGTTCCTGGGCATTTAAAGGGGTTGGCCACCTTCAGACCAACATGGACAAACAATTGTACAATAAAAAGATATACAATTTTCCAATATACTTTCTTTATCGATTTCTCACGGTTTTCTAGATCTCTGCTTGCTGTCACTCATTCCGTTACTTCTAGAGGATAAAACGCTGACCATGGTCATGTGATTTACGGTCCATGGTCATGTGATGCGCACACAGGTGCCGCTCGTTACAGTCACAGCACAGTAATCAGACATCTGCCTGGTAATCAGCTGTACACCTGTGTGCAAGTCACATGACCATGGACCGTAAATCACATGACCATGGTCAGAGTTTTATCCTCCAGAAGTAACAGAATGAGTGACAGCAAGCAGAGATCTAGAAAACCGTGAGGAATTGATAAAGAAAGTATATTGGAAAATTGTATATCTTTTTATTGTACATTTGTTTGTTAATATTGGTCTGAAAGTGGCCAACCCCTTTAAGCGTTCTCCTTCCAACTGTTCTACAAAAAGCGTCGAATTACATTCTATTTTCAGAGTGGTCATCCTAAGCTGCACATGCCTGCCCTTGTCAGATTGCAACTGCTAAGCAGCTTCAGGCTTGACAAGTACCAGTGTGGGAGACTGGATGGGAATCCCAGGTGCCATTGACTATTTTATTCCTGAGCATTTAAGCGTTCTCCCTCCACTTGTTCTACAAAAAGCATCGAATTACATCCTTTGCTGTGAGCGTTCATCCTCAGCTGAATGTACCTGCCCCGTTAGATCGCAGAAACTAAGCAGATGAAGGCCTGGCAAGTACCCGTGTTGGAGACTGGCTGGGAGTTCAAGGTGCTGTTGAATGTATATTTTTTCCTGGGCATTTAGGTGTTTTCCTTCCACCTGTTCTATAAAAAGCATCGAATTACTTCATTTCTTGTCAGCAGGCATGCTAAATTCAATATGCTTTCCCTTTTCCGATTGTAGCCGCCAAACAGTTTCAGGTTTGGCAAGTACCAGCGTGGGAGACTGGCTGGGAATCCCAGGTGCCGTTGACTATTTTATTCCTGGGCATTTAATCGTTCTCCTTCCACCTTTTCTGCAAAAAGCATAAAATTACATCATTTTCTGCCAGCGGGCATCCTAAGCTGAATATTCCTGACCTCGTCAGATCGCAGCTGCTAAGCAGCTTAAGGCCTGGCAAGTGGGAGACTGATTGGGAATTCCAGGTGCCGTTGACTATTTTGTTTCTGGGCATTTAGGCGTTCTCTTTCCACCTGTTCTACAAAAAGCATTGAATTACATTCTTTTATGTCAGTGGTCGTTTTAAGCTGAATATGGCTGCCCTTGTCAGATTGCAACAGCTAAGCAGCTTAAGGCCTGGCAAGTACGAGCGTGGGAGACTGGCTGGGAATTCCAGGTGCCGTTGACAATTTTATTCCTGGAAATTTATGCGATCTTCTTCCTCCTTTTCTATAAAAAGCATCGAATTATATCATTTTCTTTTTTTTTTTTTTTTTTTTTAAATTTAATGTTTATTGACCAGTTTGACATAGAAAACAGAGGTGAGCAACAATTATAATCTCGTTTAACAAAATGAAGGGACTGCGCAAACCCCTTCCATACACAATTGAAGTGAGATAGGTCAATAATAGAGATGAGCGAACACTAAAATGTCCGAGGTTCGAAATCTGATTCGAACAGCCGCACACTGTTCGGCTGTTCGAACCCCATTATAGTCTATGGGGGGAAATGCTCGTTTCAGGGGTAGGCAAAATTCGATACAATTATACTTACCAAGTCCACGAGTGACGGTCGGGCTGCATTCCCCTTTAAGTCTTCTCCCGGCGCGGCGTCTTCCGGCTGGAATTCACTCTGTCTAGGCATCGGGGCCTAGGCAGAGCCGACTGCGCATGCGCGGTCGGCTTTGCCCGGCCCGACGCCTGAGCAGAGCCGACTGCGCATGCGAGGGCATGCCCGCGCATGCGCAGTCGGCTCTGCCTAAGCCGGATGCCTAGGCAGAGTGAATTCCACCCGGAAGAAGACGCGGGGACGCAGCGAGGAGAAGACTTTGGAAAGGTAAGAGAAGAACCAGCGTTGATTGGCAGAATGTATAGCATTCTGCCAATCAACGCTGATTCTGCATCGAACCTTAAACTTCGAACAGCTAGTAGTGTTTGATCGAGTACGAGTATCTCGAATACCGTAGTATTCGATCGAACACCTACTCGATCGAACACTACTCGCTCATCTCTAGTCAATAACACTTTTATAATAACAGATTTTCCATTTTCATGAAATACAAATTAGGAAACCATTGTAACCATATTAAAGCCGTCATATAAGAGGGGAGAGGAGGGTGGGTTAAGTATAAGAATAGAGAGAGGGAAAATCGAGGTAGGGAGGAAAGGGAGAGGGAAGGAGGAGGGAAAGAGAACCAGGGGGAGAGAAGAAGGGAGTAGAGAAGAAAAGCCTAGAAGTTAAAGGAAGTAGAAGGTCAGGAGGTTTGAGGTGTTGAGCTGTCGAGGCCAGGTCTGAAGTTACGCAGTCTTCTGGTTTACCCAGTCTGGTAGAATCAGGTATCATCGTCGTTAGGCATTGGGGTGGCATAGGGTACAAGTCTGTTCTCTAGCCAAGGTGTCCACACTTCAAGGTACTTTGGGTGAGTTCTTCTAGCCCATGCTAACATTTCTTCAAATCTGGCAACTTGGTTTGCTTTCGCAATCCATCTGTCTACGGGAGGTGGAGCAGTTTGTTTCCAGTAGAGAGGGATCAGTGACTTAGCTGCTAACAGAAGATGGTAAATCAGCTTTTGCGTCGCCGCCTTGGTCTCGGAAATTGGGAGAAAGAATATCAGGAGGTCAGATGTGATCTTGAACCTAGGTAGACCTAGTCTTTTGATTTGGTCCTCAATAGCGACCCAACAATAAGAGGTCATTTTGGGGCATGACCACCATAAATGAAGCATCGTGCCTTCATCTGCAAGGCACCTTCAGCATCTGGGGGAATCAATGAGTCCTCGTTCAAAGAGCCACTTGGGAGTGCGATACCATCTGGAGAATAACTTAGAATGCATCTCCTGCAGGTGAACACATGTAGAGAGTCCATGGGATCTTTCAAGGGCTAGCTCTAAATCTATTGGGCTAAGTTGCAGGTGTAAATCTCTTTCCAATTTGGTAATGAATTTTGGTTTGGGCAGAGCAGTTGGCGCAATAAATCTGTGAAGAAATGTGTGATACGTGTAGAAGAAGGCGTATGATTCAGACCAGCTTTTTCGAACTCGGTGTGGGATCTCTGCCAATTCATGGAGGTTTTAAATTTGTCTCTGCACGCTTCAAAATGAGCCTTATGCAAAAAGGTAATGGAATTCTGGGTTGCAGCTCCCAGATGTGTCTGCAAGAAGTCTGCATTTTGTAAAGACCCTTCTGAGATCAATTGATCTAAAGAGATCTGGAGAAGGAGTCTCCAAAAGTCTTCTAGTGGTCTCCTAAAACCTGGTGTGACGTGTGGCATAAGTCCCAAAGGTAAGCAGCGAGAAGGCATAAGGTGGTAAGTCTGCACTGTATTTTTTCCACGTGTCTACTGCCCCTCTTAAACGGATATTGTTTCTCCAGCAATTAAGATCAGTCGCAGATTGCGAGGGTGTGGTCAACCAGAGGGCCTTAAGAAGATTTGGACCATATAGCGCCAGTAGCAATTTCTTGACCGAGGAAGTACCTGTAGGTGTTGAGAGTTCTGCCCAGAGTTGAAGTTGGATTGCATCCTAGTACTGTTTTACGTTTGGAAGACTTATGCCGCCCTCTAGTTTATGTCGTTGAAGCAAGCGATAAGTTAGTGGAGGTCTTTTGCTTTTCCACAAAAACTTCGAGAACAATTTGGTGATGGCAGAAAAGAATCTGAAGTCAAGCTTAATGGGAAGCATTCTCAGAAAATATAGGATCTTCGGGAGAACATACATCTGGATCAAGTTCCGCCAACCAAACCAAGAAATAAATGGGATATCATATTGGCGTAGTAATCTATCAATTTCCAAAAGCAATTCCTCAAAATTTCGCAAGTAAATATCTCTAATGTGACCTGGAATTTTAACTCCCAAATATTTAATGCTAGAGGGTGCCCACTTAAATGGGAGGGTTTTCATAAAAGCTATAGCTGATGGGTCGGATACAGAAATATTTAAAATTTCACATTTATCCAAGTTGACTTTGTAGTGGGAAATATGGCCATAATTTTCAATAATTTCTAAAATCTTAGAGAAACTCTTTTCTGGGTTGGTAGAAAGAAAAATCACATTTAGAGATATACTTTGGAGGGCGCAGTACTGTAGCAGTAAATAATCCAAAAATCAAAAATAGTGTGCACAGATAACATGTGAACTTTAAGGTGACTCAATAGGGGTATTTTGGCCATATCCCTAGTATCTATGTGAAGAGCTATAACTGGGGAAAAAAGAACAGAAAATATAAGCATTAGAACCTGTTTTACTGTTACCAGCAAATGTAGAGCATGTAGAGATGAGCCAGATCTTCATTCCTCAGGTATCATCTTGATAGCGGTGTAGTGACCTCTTTGTCTTAAGCGATTTGGTTCTCAGTGGTTTCTGCCAGGAGGAGAAATCAGGTAGCGGAGGAAGAGTGGCGATATCTGGAGTTGGGAGCCATGAGGGAATGTCCACTGGGGTGATATCGAGCTGATCCCACAAGGCCAGAAGGTCTGCCAGAGTGTGAACATGTTGTGGCCTCTTAAAGTTTCAAGTAATGGACGGAGTGTCCTTCTCTTGGCAAGTGTTGAAGGTGACAAATCTTGATAGAAGGTAAGTTTGTCTTCCCCATAAGCCATCCCTTTCCCTTAGACCAACCTAGTGAAAGAATATCCTGCCTGTCTACATATGAAAGAAGACTACAAATAGCGTCTCTGGGAGGGTCTCCCTCTTTTGGCTTAGGCCTAAGGGCTGTATGCGTGCTCTCAATAGCTAGGGAGCTAGCTCTATCCGGGCCCAATAATATAGAAAAAACGTCACTTACAGTCTCCTTTAGGACAGTCGGAGCGTAAGACTCTGCTAGGCCTTTTATGCGTACATTCCGGCATCGGCCCCTATTCTCCTGGTCCTCCAGGAGGGTCAGGGCGTTGTCTAGCTGAGCTTTCTGTATCGTAAGCAGGTCCACAATGGCGGATGAGTGAGTCGTTAGCTCTGCGCATGCGTCTTCAACCACTTCTACTCTCTGACGTAAGTATGGGATTTCGGCTTTAAGTTCTGCTAGATCCGACAGAACTGGATGGAGCGCTTGTGAAGGTGCCTGCCTAAAGAATGATTTCGAAATACATGAAGTGTTAAGTTCACAGGCACTTTTTTCTCCCTCGCTCTCCATGTCTGCCGCTACATGGGGATCGGGCCTATGCTTCGCGATCTCCAGCGCCCTCTTGGCTTCTCCTTGTTTGTTATGTGGGCTGTCCTGGCAAATTTCCGCAGGTCCAGCTGCGAACGGCTCGTTTTGGGGGTAGAAGGGGAATCCCCAGGATTCTCCTTGCCGATCTTGACCATTCTTGTCTTGGTACTGCTGCTCTATCGTTCCTTTTAGCCTCAGATACAACGGAGCTACAGGCTCATGCGTCCGCTGTACTCGGCGGTCAAGCTCCGCCCCCTCTGAATTACATCATTTTTTGTCAGCGGCTATCCTAAACTGAAAAAGCCTGCCCTTGTCAAATCGCAGCTGCCATGCAGCTTAAGGCCTGGCAAGTACAAGCGCGGGAGACTGGCTGGGAAGCCCAGGTGCCGTTGACTATTTTATTCCTAGGCATTTAGGTGTTCCCCTTCCACCTATTCTATAAAGAACATTGAAATACGTTACTTTCCGTCATTGGTCATAGTAAGTCGTATATGCCTGCCCTCATCGGATCGCAGCCGCCAAGCAGCTTAAGGCCTAGCAAGAACCAGCGTGGGAGACTGACTGGGAATCCCAGGTGCTGTTGACTATCTTGTTCCTGGGCATGTAGGCGTTCTCCTTTCACCTGTTCTATAAAAAGCATTGAAATGCATTATTTTCTGTCAGTGGTCATCCCAAGCTGAATATGCCTGTCCTCGTTAGAGCGCAACTAGAGATGAGCGAACAGTGAAATGTTCGAATTTCGATATTCAATTTGAGTAGCCCCTCAAAACTCGACTGTTCGAACGAATATCCTCGTTTAGGAGGAAACCAATATTTGACTCAGGACCGCATCTAACACGCCAAAGTCCCTGTATTACCTCTAACCAGCAAACAACAAACCAGCCGTTTGTTAAAATCAGGGTGGATTGAGCCTCTAACCAGCAGAGTTGGGGGAAATCAGGGTGGATTGAGTCTCTAACCAGCAGAGTTTGGGGAAATCAGGGTGCATTCAGCCTCTAACCAGCAGAGTTTGGGGAAATCAGGGTGGATTGAGCCTCTAACCAGCAGAGCTTGGGGAAATCAGGGTGGATTCAGACTCTAACCAGCAGAGTTTGGGGAAATCAGAGTGGATTTAGCCTCTAACCAGCAGAGTTTGGGAAAATCATGGTGGATTCATCCTCTAACCAGCAGAATTTGGGGAAATCAGGGTGAATTCAGCCTCTAACCAGCAGAGTTTCGGGAAATCACGGTAGATTCAGCCTCTAACCAGCAGACTTTGGGGAAATCAGGGTGGATTGAGCCTCTAACCAGCAGAGTTTGGGGGAATCAGGATGGATTCAGCCTCTAACCAGCAGATTTTGGGGAAATCAGGTGGATTCAGCCTCTAACCAGCAGAGTTTGGGGGATTCAGGGTGGATTGAGCCTCTAACCAGCAGAATTTGGGGAAATCAGGTAGATTCAGCCTCTAACCAGCAGAGTTTGGGGAAATCAGGTGGATTCAGCTTCTAACCAGCAGAGTTTGGGAAAATCATGGTGGATTCATCCTCTAACCAGCAGAATTTGAGGAAATCAGGGAGGATTCAGCCTCTAACCAGCAAAGTTTGGGAAAATCACAGTGGATTCATCCTCTAACCAGCAGAGTTTGGGAAATCACGGTAGATTCAGCCTCTAACCAGCAGAGCTTGGGGAAATCAGGGTGGATTCAGACTCTAACCAGCAGAGTTTGGGGAAATTAGAGTTGATTCAGACTCTAACCAGCAGAATTTGGGAAAATCACGGTGGATTCATCCTCTAACCAGCAGAATTTGGGGAAATCAGGGTGGATTAAGCCTCTAACCAGCAGAGTTTGGGAAAATCATGGTGGATTTTTATTTTTTATTTTTGGCGCCGCCCCCCTGAGGGGCTTGGCTGCCTTGATGCAGTGCTCCAAGCTGGGAGCAAACTTTTCTTTCCTTTTTCACTTTTTTCTCTGTATATTCAAGAATCCGGTAACTAAGCAATCTAGCACTATGAATTAGCAACTATAAATCGAATGGAAGACCCTGTGGAGTATTTTGTTCCTTTTGTTTTCCATTGAAAAGCATGGACAATGACAAGACCTGGTTCAGCTGGTTTCCACATGTGCCTGTTACCATCCCCCCAGCTAGGACAGCATGGCTCACCATGCGGCATGGAGGAAAACCTACATGGAAGTGTGGACTTCTTCTTCAAGGAGATGATTTTTGGCGTCAATTGCTGATGTGTGAGGATGCCTACAGCTGACTGGTATTTCTTTCTTTTTATTACTGTGGACACATGGGACTCTGCTACAGCCTGGGAACCTACCATCACCCACCTACCCCAGGAGTTATGGAAGCTTGGCAAGAGAGCAGCACCATGTATACCTGGATGGTCTCTGACTTCCTTGGGGCAGTAGAACACTGTGGTAAGAAGGAAGGAGGAGGAGGAGGGCTTGTGATGAAGGACATTTGGGGCATTTTTTTTTTGTGGTTAAAAGGACAATAGTGCTGATACAAGATACCGAACTATCAGCTGTGAGCAGGAGATCTCACTACCTACCAAGAACTACCACATGTTATCATAATAGCTGACTATGTCCCCCACCTCTGCAAAATTTTCTGCTTGTTATATCTACATGCTGTGACCCCCTCCTCGTGTCCTACAACCAAGTCGGCTGTATTATTATTATTATTATTATTATTATTAACATCAATCCGCACAGAGAACTAAATGATCCTGCAATGTGTCTGTGTTTCTTTCTTTTTTTAGTTGCTCTGATTCCTAGGATTTCTCTATCTGCCATGAGGTTGTATGTGTTTCTCTCCCGTTATATACTACTGTACCATCTATGAAACTGTATCACTGAAATTTCCCCATTGTGGGACTATTAAAGGAATATCTTATCTTATCTCATTCAGCCTCTAACCAGCAGAGTTTTGGGAAATCAGGGTAGATTCAGCCTCTAACCAGCAGAGTTTGGGGAAATCAGGTGGATTCAGCCTCTAACCAGCAAAGTTTTGGGAAATCACGGTAGATTCAGCCTCTAACCAGCAGAGTTTGGGGAAATCAGGGTTGATTCACCCTCTAACCAGCAGAGTTTGGGGAAATCAGGGTGGATTCAGCCTCTAACCAGCAGAGTTTCGGGAAATCACGGTAGATTCAGCCTCTAACCAGAAGAGTTTGGGAAAATCAGGGTTGATTCACCCTCTAACCAGCAGAGTTTGGGGAAATCAGAGTGGATTTAGCCTCTAACCAGCAGAGTTTGGGAAAATCATGGTGGATTCATCCTCTAACCAGCAGAATTTGGGGAAATCAGGGTGAATTCAGCCTCTAACCAGCAGAGTTTCGGGAAATCACGGTAGATTCAGCCTCTAACCAGCAGACTTTGGGGAAATCAGGGTGGATTGAGCCTCTAACCAGCAGAGTTTGGGGGAATCAGGGTGGATTCAGCCTCTAACCAGCAGATTTTGGGGAAATCAGGTGGATTCAGCCTCTAACCAGCAGAGTTTGGGGGATTCAGGGTGGATTGAGCCTCTAACCAGCAGAATTTGGGGAAATCAGGTAGATTCAGCCTCTAACCAGCAGAGTTTGGGGAAATCAGGTGGATTCAGCTTCTAACCAGCAGAGTTTGGGAAAATCATGGTGGATTCATCCTCTAACCAGAAGAATTTGAGGAAATCAGGGAGGATTCAGCCTCTAACCAGCAAAGTTTGGGAAAATCACAGTGGATTCATCCTCTAACCAGAAGAGTTTGGGAAATCACGGTAGATTCAGCCTCTAACCAGCAGAGTTTGGGGAAATCAGGGTGGATTCAGCCTCTAACCAGCAGAGTTTGGGGAAATCAGGGTGGATTGAGCCTCTAACCAGCAGAGTTTGGGGAAATCAGGGTGGATTGAGCCTCTAACCAGCAGAGTTTGGGGAAATCAGGTGGATTCAGCTTCTAACCAGCAGAGTTTGGGAAAATCATGGTGGATTCAGCCTCTAACCATCAGAGTTTGGGAAAATCACGGAGGAGTGAGCCTCTAACCAGCAGAGTTTGGGAAAATCACGGTGGATTCAGCCTCTAACCAGCAGAGATTGGGGGAATCAGGGTGGATTAAGCTTCTAACCAGCAGAGTTGCGGGAAATCAGAGTGGATTGAGCCTCTATCCAGCAGAGTTTGGGGAAATCAGAGTGGATTCAGCCTCTAACCAGCAGAGTTTAGGAAAATCAGGGTGGATTCATCCTCTAACCAGCAGAGTTTGGTAAATCAGAGTGGATTGATCCTCTAACCAGCAGAGTTTGGGAAAATCACGGTGGATTCAGCCTCTAACCAGCAGAATTTGAGGAAATCAGGGAGGATTCAGCCTCTAACCAGCAAAGTTTGGGGAAATCAGAGTGGATTGAGCCTCTAACCAGCAGAGTTTGGGGAAATCAGAGTGGATTCAGCCTCTAACCAGCAGAGTTTAGGAAAATCAGGGTGGATTCATCCTCTAACCAGCAGAGTTTGGCAAATCAGAGTGGATTGATCCTCTAACCAGCAGAGTTTGGGAAAATCACGGTGGATTCAGCCTCTAACCAGCAGAATTTGAGGAAATCAGGGAGGATTCAGCCTCTAACCAGCAAAGTTTGGGGAAATCAGAGTGGATTGAGCCTCTAACCAGCAGAGTTTGGGGAAATCAGGGTGGATTCAGCTTCTAACCAGCAGAGTTTGGGAAAATCAGAGTAAATTCAGCCTCTAACCAGCAGATTTTGGGGAAATCAGAGTGGATTCAGCCTCTAACCAGCAGAGTTTGGGAAAATCAGGGTGGATTGAGCCTCTAACCAGCAGAGTTTGGGGGAATCAGGGTGGATTCAGCCTCTAACCAGCAGAGTTTCGGGATATCACGGTAGATTCAGCCTCTAACCAGCAGAGTTTGGGGAAATCAGGGTGGATTGAGCCTCTAACCAGCAGAGTTTGGGGAAATCAGGTGAATTGAGCCTCTAACCAGCAGAGTTTGGGGAAATCAGGGTGGATTCAGCCTCTAAACAGCAGAGTTTGGGGAAATCAGAGTGGATTGAGCCTCTAACCAGCAGATTTTGGGGAAATCAGGTGGATTCAGCCTCTAACCAGCAGAGTTTGGGAAAATCAGAGTGTATTGAGCCTCTAACCAGCAGAGTTTGGGGGAATCAGGGTGAATTGAGCCTCTAACCAGCAGAGTTTGGGGAAATCAGGTGGATTCAGCTTCTAACCAGCAGAGTTTGGGAAAATCACGGTGGATTCAGCCTTCAACCAGCAGAGTTTGGGAAAATCACGGTGGATTCAGCCTCTAACCAGCAGAGATTGGGGGAATCAGGGTGGATTAAGCTTCTAACCAGCAGAGTTGCGGGAAATCAGAGTGGATTGTGCCTCTATCCAGCAGAGTTTGGGGAAATCAGAGTGGATTCAGCCTCTAACCAGCAGAGTTTAGGAAAATCAGGGTGGATTCAGCCTCTAACCAGCAGAGTTTGGGGAAAACAGGTGGATTCAGCTTTTAAACAGCAGAGTTTGGGAAAATCACGGTGGATTCAGCCACTAACCAGCAGAATTTGAGGAAATCAGGGAGGATTCAGCCTCTAACCAGCAGAGTTTGGGGAAATCACGGTAGATTCAGCCTCTAACCAGCAGAGTTTGGGGAAATCACGGTAGATTCAGCCTCTATCCAGCAGAGTTTGGGGAAATCAGGTGAATTGAGCCTCTAACCAGCACAGTTTGGGGAAATCAGGGTGGATTCAGCCTCTAAACAGCAGAGTTTGGGGAAATCAGAGTGGATTGAGCCTCTAACCAGCAGATTTTGGGGAAATCAGGTGGATTCAGCCTCTAACCAGCAGAGTTTGGGAAAATCACAGTGGATTCATCCTCTAACCAGCAGATTTGGGGAAATCAGGGTGGATTAAGCCTCTAACCAGCAAAGTTTCGGGAAATCACGGTAGATTCAGCCTCTAACCAGCAGAGTTTGGGGAAATCAGGGTGGATTCAGCCTCTTACCAGCAGATTTTGGGGAAATCAGGTTGATTCAGCCTCTAACCAGCAGAGTTTGGGGGAATAAGGGTGGATTGAGCCTCTAACCAGCAGAGTTTGGGGAAATCAGGGTGGATTGAGCCTCTTACCAGCAGATTTTGGGGAAATCAGGTGGATTCAGCCTCTAACCAGCAGAGTTTGGGAAAATCAGAGTGGATTCAGCCTCTAACCAGCAGAGTTTGGGAAAATCAGGGTGGATTGAGCCTCTAACCAGCAGAGTTTGGGGGAATAAGGGTGGATTGAGCCTCTAACCAGCAGAGTTTGGGGAAATCAGGGTGGATTGAGCCTCTAACCAGCAGAGTTTCGGGAAATCAGGGTGGATTGAGCCTCTATCCAGCATAGTTTGGGAAAATCATGGTGGATTCAGCCTCTAACCAGCACAGTTTGGGGGAATCAGGGTGGATTGAGCCTTTAACCAGCAGAGTTTTGAAAAATCAGGGTGGATTGAGCCTCTAACCAGCAGAATTTGGGGAAATAAGGGAGGATTCAGCCTCTAACCAGCAGAGTTTGGGAAAATCAGAGTGTATTGAGCCTCTGACCAGCGGAGTTTGGGGGAATCAGGGTGGATTCAGACTCTAACCAGCAGAGTTTCGGGAAATCACGGTAGATTCAGCCTCTAACCAGCAGAGTTTGGGGAAATCAGGGTGGATTCAGCCTCTAACCAGCAGAGTTTCGGGAAATCACGGTAGATTCAGCCTCTAACCAGCAGAGTTTGGGGAAATCAGGGTGGATTGAGCCTCTAACCAGCAGAGTTTGGGGAAATCAGGTGAATTGAGCCTCTAACCAGCAGAGTTTGGGGAAATCAGGGTGGATTCAGCTTCTAAACAGCAGAGTTTGGGGAAATCAGAGTGGATTGAGCCTCTAACCAGCAGATTTTGGGGAAATCAGGTGGATTCAGCCTCTATCCAGCGGAGTTTGGGAAAATCAGAGTGCATTGAGCCTCTAACCAGCAGAGTTTGGGGGAATCAGGTGGATTCAGCCTCTAACCAGCAGAGTTTGGGAAAATCAGGTGGATTCAGCTTCTAACCAGCAGAGTTTGGGAAAATCACGGTGGATTCAGCCTTTAACCAGCAGAGTTTGGGAAAATCAAGGTGGATTGAGCCTCTAACCAGCAGAGTTTGGGGGAATCAGGGTGGATTCAGCTTCTAACCAGCAGAGTTTGGGAAAATCACGGTGGATTCAGCCTCTAACCAGCAGAGTTTGGGGAATCAGGGTGGATTAAGCCTCTAACCAGCAGAGTTGCGGGAAATCAGAGTGGATTGAGCCTCTAACCAGCAGAATTTAGGAAAATCACGGTGGATTCATCCTCTAACCATCAGAATTTGGGGAAATCAGGGTGGATTTAGCCTCTAACCGGCAGAGTTTGGGGAAATCAGGTAGATTCAGCCTCTAACCAGCAGAGTTTGGGGAAATCAGGTGGATTCAGCTTCTAACCAGCAGAGTTTGGAAAAATCACGGTGGATTCATCCTCTAACCAGCAGAATTTGAGGAAATCAGGGAGGATTCAGCCTCTAACCAGCAAAGTTTGGGAAAATCACAGTGGATTCATCCTCTAACCAGCAGAGTTTGGGAAATCACGGTAGATTCAGCCTCTAACCAGCAGAGTTTGGGGAAATCAGGGTGGATTCAGCCTCTAACCAGCAGAATTTAGGAAAATCACGGTGGATTCATCCTCTAACCATCAGAATTTGGGGAAATCAGGGTGGATTTAGCCTCTAACCGGCAGAGTTTGGGGAAATCAGGTAGATTCAGCCTCTAACCAGCAGAGTTTGGGGAAATCAGGTGGATTCAGCTTCTAACCAGCAGAGTTTGGAAAAATCACGGTGGATTCAGCCTCTAACCAGCAGAATTTGAGGAAATCAGGGAGGATTCAGCCTCTAACCAGCAGAGTTTGGGGAAATCAGGTGAGTTGAGCCTCTAACCAGCACAGTTTGGGGAAATCAGGGTGGATTCAGCCTCTAAACAGCAGAGTTTGGGGAAATCAGAGTGGATTGAGCCTCTAACCAGCAGATTTTGGGGAAATCATGTGGATTCAGCCTCTAACCAGCAGAGTTTGGGAAAATCACGGTGGATTGAGGCTCTAACCAGCAGAGTTTGGGGGAATCAGGGTGAATTGAGCCTAGAAGAATGAGAATTGTGCAACGCAGATGGTGGAGGAGTATGAGTTGGAATTGTAGAGGTTGAGCGCAGACATGACAATTCATGTTGGGGTGCTTGACACTGGTGGGCACGAAAATGATGGGTCTATCCAGTGGCAGTTTATTTTGATGAACGTCAGCCGGTCGGCACTCTCAGCTGACAGCCGGCTGCGCTTATCCGTGATGATGCCACCGGCTGCGCTGAAGATCCTTTCAGATAGCACGTTGGCGGCAGGACAGGACAGCACCTCCAAGGCGTTTAGGGCAAGTTCAAGCCACAGGTCCAACTTCGACACCCAATACGTGTAGGGCGCAGAAGGATCGGAGAGGACAGGGCTGTGGTCGGACAGGTATTCCCGCAACATGCACCTATACTTTTCCCGCCTTGTGACACTAGGCCCCTTAGTGGCGGGAGTTTGGCGAGGGGGTGCCATTAACGTGTCCCAGAGCTTAGACAGTGTGCCCCTTGTGGGTGTGGACCGGGCGGCACTTGTTCGCCTCATGGAGGAACTGTCCTCTCTGCCGCCAACGACACTTGATGGAAACATCTCCATCATGTTCTGCACCAATTGCTTGTGGCAATCATTAATGCGATTGGCCCTCCCCTCTACCGGAATAAAAGACGCAATGTTATTTTTATACCGGGGGTCAAGGATTGCAAATATCCAGTATTGGTTGCTCTCCGTTATTTTGACTACGCGCTTGTCACTTGAAAAGCACCCCAACATGAAGTCAGCCAAAACGCCGTGAAACGGACAGGTGTGTGGACCTACTCTCGTGCTGTGACGGTTCTGCTGCTATCCCTGACTCCTTAGTGTGATCTGCGTTATCCCTGATGGCAATGGGGGATTCTCGCATCACACACAAGAGCGGGATTGTTACGCTCACTAGTGCGTCGTCACAGCTGACCCTCTTGGTGGACTCCTCAAACACCCGTAGGATTTCACATAGGTCTCCCATCCATGGCCACTCATGGTTGAGAAACTGAGGGAGCTGACTTTGTGGCACCCTAGGGTTTTGGAGATGGTACTCCATCAAAGGTCTCTGCTTCTCAACCACTCTGCTCAACATATGATATGTTGAGTTCCAGCGTGTGGGAACTTCGCACAACAGCCGTTGTTCGGGCAGATGTAGGCGTTGCTGGAGTGTTTTGAGGCTAGCAGCGTCTACTGTAGACTTGCGAAAGTGGGCGCACAAGCGGGCACCACTAGGTTAAAGATGTGGGCCAGGCATGGAACATGTTGGAGGCTGGCAAGCTCCAGAGCTGCTACCAGGTTCCTGCCGTTATCAAACACGACCATGCCTGGGCCCAGGTACAGCGGCTCAAACCATATTGCCGTCTCATCGAGGAGGGCATCCCTCACCTCGGAGGCAGTGTGCTGTCTGTCCCCCAAGCTGATGAGCTTCAGCACAGCCTGCTGACGTCTATCCACGCCACTGCTGCAACATTTCCAGCTCGTAGCTGGGGTCAATTTAACGGCGGCGGAGGAGGAGGGTGTTGTTTCAGAGTCCCTGCCAGGAATGATTGGCGGGGAGGCGAGGTACACCGGCCCAGTTTGTGACCCAGTCCCAGCCTCAACTACATTCACGCAGTGTGCAGTCAGTGAAATGTAGCATCCCTGTCCGCATGCACTTGTCCACGTGTCGGTGGTCAAGTGGACCTTTGCGCAAAGCACGGAACTTAGGGCCCGCCTGATGTTGCGTGACGCGTTCTGATGCAAGGTGGGGACGGCACAACGGGAGAAGTAGTGACAGCTAGGGACGCACTTGCCATCAGGTCACGGAAGGCCAGAGTTTCCACAAGCCGGAACGGCAACATCTCCTGGGCCAGGAGTTTGGAGATGTGCGCGTTTAAAGCTTGTGCATGTGGGTGGGTAGCGCTGTACTTTTATCTGCAATCAAATGTCTGAGAGATGGTGGGTTGCTGGGAGGAGGCGCATGATGGTGCAGGAGAAGGAGCTGAGACAGGAACAGGGGAGGATGAGGGAGAAGTCCCCAAAGTGGTGGAGCCAGATGTTGTGGTGTCCTGGCTGGTGCTCTGGACTGCAGCGCCAGCACTGGCAACAGTGGGAGAGGCAGTGGCGGCAACGCCGGACGACGATTGTCCTGCGTTTGCTCTCTCCCATTGAGTTCAGTGCTTGCATTCCAAATGACGGCGCATGGAAGTGGTCGAAAGGTTGCTCTTTTCAGAGCCCCTACTCAGCTTCGAGTGGCAAATTGTGCAAATCGCATTATATTTGTCCTCCGCGCATTCCTTGAAAAATCTCCACACCATCGAGGAACGTGCCCTCGATGGGGGAGTTTTTTCTGGGCTGGCTGTGATAGGGAACATCTTGGGCCATTCTGGGTGTGGCCTGGCTTCGGCGAAGCAGCTAACCTCTGCCGCTGGACATGCCTCTGCCTCTAGCTACCCTCTTTGGTGCTGCACCTCCCTCCACATCGACACTGCTTTCCCCTTGCTTGACATCCCCCCTGTCCAGGTCGGGTCAGTGTCCTCGTCGTCCATCACCTCCTCTTCCAATTTTTCTCTCGCCGCCTCCTCCTCCTGCACACCGCACATGGCAACAGGCTGCTCTGATGGCAACTGTGTCTTGTCATTGTCACTGAGGGTGGGTTGCTGGTCAACCGCCACAAAATCAAAAGGAGATGGAGGAAGCTCCAGTGTTTGGGCATCTGGTGCACAAATCAAGAAAAAAGATTTTAGAGCTCACCCAATTTATCTATGTCTAGGCAGCGGTCTTGTTCATTCTTCAGGATGCACGGCACATCACGGACAAAGGATGTCTTGAATGCAGAAATGGAAAAAAAAAAAAAAAAAAAAAGCCGGCAACTCATCCGAAGGGAAAGTACAATAAAATTTAACTTTTAATAACAAATCATAAAATTAACAAAAGAGGGAACAAAAAATAAACAAAAACAGAAAAAATCCCCCTAAGAAAACGCCTACACGTTTCAGAACATGACGTTCTTTTTTCAAGGCATGTGTAACAATCATTGACTTCACCCTTTATATAGTGTGGCTTCCCCAAGCCTAAGGTACCAGTTCCGGTTAATCAATACTAAATGAATACAGGTGAGGTTTCCCACTTTCGAATAACACCCTTTGTCCTACAGCACATTTGTTAATAAACTTTTCTTCATATATTCACATACAAGAATATGATCCAATTTGTATTGAAAAGCTACATAAAACATGTATTTGATGACATAGAAATATAATGTTAAATGTTATCACACATATATTCAACAAGATGACGCATGGTCAACGGTACAACAACAACCTCCAAGCTGCTCCATTCAAAATGGGACAGCATAGATGATATTAAAGAGTGATATATAACTCACTATATGTTACCATGTCAGATCGTTATAGATGAAGATTTATACATTTCTAGTTGAAAAAATAATAAGCGCTCTAATTTGCATGACTCGTTCTACCCAATCAGGGAATGACAAAACAAGTCATTCATGAAGTCCAGTAGTGGACCCCCATGTGACCTACATTCGACAAACCAGCACCTAACACTCAAACAGGAAAGGAATGGTGTCCCGGACATCCAAAAAATGGGTGCGATATGACCTCTATGTTGGCCACTTCATACTCTGTAATATGTCTTCCAATTTTATCTAGATGTTCCACATATTATTAGATAAAAAATAAAATATAATAAATAACAATTTGGAACACAGATAGGGCTTCATTAGTATATTATGACAGGTCACATGACTGGTTCTACCCAATCAAAAAGTCATGACTTAAGTTGTTCATAGAGTTCAACAGTAGAACTTCATTCAATTTGCTGTGGATTGCTGCTATTTTTCAGGACCCCCCCAAAATTCAAGGCTTTTTTCAGCTCTATATGAACTAGTCACTGCTGTGGATTCCGGCTATTCTGTGTGCGGACAGCCAAAAATGAAAGCTGTTTCTCCGCTATATATGAAGTTGTAACTGTTCTGTATCCCTGTTTTCCACCATCCGGGGAAAGCTGGACTGATGTCCCTACAGTGTATAGCTCTGAGAAGAGCTGTTGCTTTTCTTCTTTAGTTCTTACCTGCCTATCTGAAGCTAATCGCTATCTAGCCCTCAGCAGATGTCTATCTCTCCCTGTCTCTCACCGGCAAATGACGAATATTGGGCTGGACTATTCTTATAAATGGGAGGTCACCTGATTTCGGCAGCCAATGGGTTTTTTCAATTTTTTTTTCACTGCCTCCGTTGTCGTAGTTCCTGTCCCACCTCCCCTGCACAGTTATTGGTGCTAAAAACGCACCAGGGAAAGTGATACGAATTTTAATGCGTATGCAGCCTGGTATTCGATTGTGAACGAATACATCGAACGCCATGATATTCGATCGAATACCTATTCAATCGAACGGTGTTCGCTCATCTCTAGAGATGAGCGAACACTAAAATGTTCGGGGTTCGAAATCCGATTCGAACAGCCGCACACTGTTCGAACGGGTTTCGAACCCCATTATAATCTATGGGGGGAAATGCTCGTTTCAGGGGTACGCAACATTCGATCAAATTCTACTTACCAAGTCCATGAGTGAGGGTCGTGTAACACTCAGGAGGGCCAGGGCTGGCATCACGGGTAATATATCAGATGTGGCCGGCTTTTAGGGGGTCCCTGGGTCCCAAATGTGCACAAAATCTCCTTTTTGATGTCCCCGACTACCCACCCCCACTCTGATATCTGATAATGACAACAGACAACCAGGTCTCGGGGCTAGCCGTTGCTCTTTTACTAGCAGGACAAAGTAATACAAATGTACATATGGAGTAATCCTTCACATACAATACAGCGATCTTTGTAGGTAGTGCCCAATTGAGCAGGTGATGGAGCTTGGAGCAGGAATGCTTTGGATAGTTTAACTAGTAGTTGCTTGGGTAGTTAAACTTGTATATACTTGTAAAGATGGCCTGTATCCAGGGGGTTAGTCCTCAACAAACTGGGTACACGTATGTAGAAGAGGAACTAGAATGTGCCAGCAGCGGGAGACCCTCAATTTCTGCCAGACTAGCTATGGGCTTCTTAAATATAGATTTGTCCCAAAGACTTACTTGAATAGAGAGATACGTGTGAGGTCCCAGATGTATGGATAGGCAGGTCCGTAAGCTTTAATGCTTGTAAGCTTGGAGCTTCAGAGGAAAACACTCTCTGAGGAGAATCTTGAGTACAGAGGAAGAGACATCTCTGCTTGCAGTGCTCTGAGGGTTGGCTGCCATTTTCAGCTTTCCATGTGTCTGTGTCTACATGTCTTGTCTACCGCTAGCTCCACACAAAGAACTCAGACAAAAGGTCCCCAACCCCCCTAGAGGGGGCTGTAACTCCTCCTCCTCCAGGCCAGTCAAGGGAGCTTGATTGGTCCTGAAGGTCACCTGATTATACTGGACACCCCTTTACACTGGCAACTCAAATTACAATGGCAAAGTATAGGCAGGAGTAGTTCACAAAAACATCCACAAGATGGCGCATTAATAGACTCCCTGTGTGCTGGCTCTGGTAATATATAGAAGGAATGAAGGGGGAGGAAACGCTTTACCTTATATGCAAATGTCCATACTACAAGCGTGCAGGCGCAGGCAATGGCGGCAGGGAAGGCCATGTGGTATCCAGTCCCCCATCCAGGAGGGGAGGGGAGCACTGATGATGGCTGCCCTGTGTCCACGATGACCGGAGGCCTCCGGGGAGGAACGCAGGCTGGCCGGGTCCTTAGCAGGGGAGCCGGGAGATGAGCCGCGTGGAGGAGAAGCGGTGGCGGGCGCCATCTTGGATCCTGTGTGGATGCAGGCTGCTTCGAAACGCGGTCCCCGGAGAAACCGCTCGATGGAGAGGTCGTAGGATGCCCCAGGAGGGGTTGAAGAGGATCGCTGTGTCCCCTTGCGAGATTTGCCCATGTCGGAAGGGCTGTAGAGAAGCCGGTCGGTCGGAACAGCAGGCTATATCGGAGGCCGGGGAAGGAGCTCAGGCGACGTGCGTCTCTACTTCTCCATAGCCAGGCCACGCCCCCCGGAGAGGCACTTTTAGACCTAATTTTAATAAATGAACCTGACACACTGTCAAAAGTGGAGGTTGGTGGACATCTGGGTAATAGTAAGCATAACATAATAAGTTTTCTTGTACACATTAAGAAGATGTTCATTAGAGGGGGTACAAAAACACTAAACTTCAGGAAGGCCAATTTTAACCAGCTGAGAGAGGAGCTTAGCAGCATAAACTGGGACAATGTCCTCAACGTGACGGGAACACAAACTAAATGGGACATCTTCAAAAATATACTAAACTAGCAGGAGGACCCGGGTTCGCACGGGTATATTTCATTTTTTGTTTGTGTAGTGGCCCCATAAGAATTGTCCAGTTTTGCACTGGTGTATTTTGTATATCGTTTGTGTGTGTCCATAAGCGTCATGTGATCATGTGTATCTCATTTCGAATATCAGTGAAAAACCTGTGATCAGTTGTTATGGAGACCTTGAGTAAATATGTGTGTATATGACCTTGTGTAACAGTGTCATCCACAGCGCCCTGCCCCTTTAAGGCTGACATAACGTAGTGAAGGAAAATGGCTGGGTTGCTATGGAAACCTGGAGTAAAACTGTGGTACTCTGTGCAGAGCCGTGTATCTAATCCTCCGTACTGTATGCTGACGCATGTATCTATTCCACTGGCATGTGGTATTGTGTGCAGATGCACGTATGTAATCCTCCGCTGTGTGGTATTGTGTAAAGAGGCGCATATCTTATCCTACAGCGTGTGGAACTGTGTGTAAACGCGTGTATCTCAGTTTGGATATCTGTGTAGGATTGTGCATGTGGAGTGACCATGTGTATTGCAGTTGGAATATGAGTGAAAAACTTGCAGGTTTGTATTGGCTAAGGCAGGGAGGGGAGGGAGGGAGCATTGTGTTGGGAATGCTGTATCTCAGCAATGGTACTTCCGAGCGAGTTGGAGTCTCGTCTTAAACCTTCCCGGATACCTGAAGTATCTCTGTACCGAATTTGGTGAAGATCGGTCCATTCGTTTGGTCGCGCATAAAGAACAGACAGACAAGAATTCATTTTTATAAGATAGAGAGAAGAGATGAGTATAACGCACTATATAAACTGGCCCTATCTGACCCTGAGGTAATTGTACGGTACCGGATTTATACAGTCTCTTAGCTCTCTGTGGTGCTCCCTCGGTGCAGGCCTGGGTCCAGGAACTCAGCAAACTCTGTCTTGGGTGAAGGTCTGACCACAGTGATGGCAGTCTAATGATGGCACCTCCAGAAAACAGTCTATGAATATTTGGTTGAGCTTCAGCCATCCATAGCAAGTCTCTCAACCGGCCTTTAGTCTCTACTAAGACTCTCAACAACACTGCTGCTTTTTCCTGTAAGCCTCTGCAGTGCTTCGGGCCTTGCACTATGCTCTTAGAGGCTATGGCTGACTAACAGGTCCTCACAGCACAGAATCTGGGCCCAAACTGGCTGCTCTCAGCTTCCTGCTCCACGTCACTTCCTTTGGACTGCACCATTAAGCAGGCAGAACCAGGGAGATTATTGTCTCTTACATTAGTACAGTCCTAGGCAATAAAAGGTAATGTCACAGAAAAGTTTGAAAGGGGCAACTAACTCCTACAATTCTCAGGTGCCTTTGACTATTTTATTCGTGGGCATTCTCCTTTCACCTGTTCTATAAAAAAGCAGCAAAATAAACCCGTTACAGTCAGCCTAGTTTTTATTCACACACTTCATTTCTATGGGTCCATAAACAAGGCTGTAGATTTTGTGTCCATGCCCTATACCAGGAACAGAAATTATGAAGCATATCCTACTGTAGGAGATCCAACAAGTCTTTATACAGATCCAGAGCTGCGGATAACACACGAAAATGTGTTTATTTTTGTTAAGGATTAGTATTCACGGACAGTAAAAACTACTACACTCGTGTGCAGTAGGCCTTAGCCAAAGCTTACACTTAGGCTAAGGCCACACGTACCATAATGCAGCGCAGTCGATTCATCTTTTTTCATTATTGTTTTGCAGAATTTACCTCGGTGGCCTTTCTTCGCTTATTATACTTATATTGGAAACATCAGCATTTCCCCAGGTATAATGGACATGTTCAGACTTTCCAAAATTTGTCACACACTCAGTCACTATAAAAGATACTGTAAAACTAAAGCGTTTCTATAACAAGGAGCTTCCGCCCTCTAGAAAAAAAAAAAAAATTCAGCGTACTGTCTGCTTTCTCGATCTGTGCTGGTCCCGTAGCTCTTCACCGCCAGAAGGCGGAATTCTAGCGGTATACAAAACCGCATGAGCCCCAGGCGGTGAAAGGTCCTCTGTAAAGGGAAATGTATCACAAAGCTCTCGAGGGGGGAGTGAAAGCCGAACACCTGCTCCAGACCGCAAATGGTGCCTTTTAGGTCCGGTTCACATCTGTGGCAGACGGAGCCCATTGAAAATGGCAGAGGAAAGAAAAAACAAAAAAAAAAATCGCAGTGCGGACAATTATATCTACGGAAACGCTGGCGAATTCCCTGTAGATATAATTTCTGTTACAGAAAGTAGTTAGCGGAGGAAAACTCCATGAACTTTCTGTTCAAAGAGCTGCAGGAAGAACAGCGATGCGTTCACGCCACAGTTGTTCCCGCAGCGCTTTAGCGCTGTGCTTCCGGCCCGTGCTTAAAAGTCGTAGCAAATGCGAGATGGATTGGGAACCGCAGACGCTTAAAATTGAAAGGCATGTCGCTTGGTAGCAACACCTGACACTGAAGAGATGAATGACCTGGCTTTGAATAGTAAATACAGAGCAGCCCTCCCACAGTATTAGGGTCCGTTCACACGGAGGAAAATGACGCTGTATTTGGCACTGAATTTTCAGAGCTGGGAAAAAAAAAAAAAAAAAAAACGCACCTCCCATTGATTTCAATGGGCTCTGCTAGCTTTTTATTTATTTTTTCTCACTCACGTAATTTTCCGCTAGCTGAAAATACAGCGCCATTTTCCTCTGTGTGAATGGACCCATACTATGACCTGAACTGACATCTCGGTAATGAAAACCGCCTCACCGGCAGACTGGTGAAGTTGCCGATAGCAGCCAGAGCTCAGCTTTCACTTTACCTCAGCAGCTCCAGTGATGAAAGCTCCTGCATAGTAAGCAATAATGACACTATGAGGCAGTTTTCACCTGACCAATATTGCTGCTCAGTAAGGCTGCTTGCACACTAAAGGATTTTTCATGGCTCCCTGGGCTATGGATACTACATCTCCATAAACTTCTATAGAGCTGCAAAAGTCACAGCTTTGTGCACAAAGTCGTCTATGGAACCACCGAATCCATGGCACGGAGGCCCGTAAAAAAATACTGTAGCGTGCAAACAGCCACTAAGGATACCAGACATGTTTGTCAGTGCATTCATGTATGTGTGCACGTGTGTGATCCACGAGTATGTATCCGTGCGCGCATGCACATATGTCATCCATATATGTGTAATCCATGAGTTTGTGCGTGTGCAATGCAAGTGTCCATGTGTGCAGTAGTTGTGTGTGCACTCTGTTCGTCCACGTATATAGTGTGCATCCATCCGAGTGTGTTCCCCGTGCGTGTGTATGGTGTGCATGTGGTATTTATGGGGGTAGTGTTTGTGTTGTATGTATCTAGAGAGGTCTGGTTTTTGTGTTGTGCTTGTAGGTTGGTGTATGTGTGATGTTTATATGGTTTGGGTGAAATACGTGTTGTGGCCCCTTTAGTGGTGACCCTTTTGTGCAGTCGCTATAATCCGTCCCTGTCAGTCACAACCGTTTTCCCTTCAGCGCTTTCACATTTCCCAATTCTATGAATAGGGCCTAACTTCAGGGACCCAAATCTCAAAAACGCGCCAGGGAAGGTGGGAGGGGATACAAATTTTTACTGCGTATGCTGCGTGGTATTCGATTGGAAACGAATACCTCGAACGGTCTGATATTCGATCGAATACCTATTCGATCGAACGGTGTTCGCTCATCTCTAATTATGTACTTAATAGTAAATTACTGGGTAAAGACTAACAATGAGAAAGACTTAGGGATTTTGGTGGACAGCAAGCTTACCTTTAGTGACCAGTGCCAGGCAGCTGCTGCCAAGGCAAATAAAATTATGGGACGCATCAAAAGAGGTCTAGATTCTCATGACAAGGACATAGTTATGCCTCTATACAAATCACTGGTACGGCCACACTTAGAATATTGTGCGCAATTTTGGGCCCCGATATACAAGAAAGACATAAGTGAACTTAAAAAAGTGCAAAGACGGGCAACCAAAATGATTAGGGGAATGGGTGGACTGGAGTACAACGATCGATTAACAAATTTGGGGTTATTCAGTGTAGAGAAAAACGTCTACGGGGAGATCTTAGAACAATGTACAAATACATGAAGCGACAATGCAAAGAACTTTCAAAGGATCTTTTTACTCCTAGGCCAGTGACTGTTACAAGAGGACATCCACTACGTATGGAGGAGAGAGGGTTTCACCAGAAACATAGAAGGGGATTCTTCACAGTAAGAACTGAGAGGCTATGGAACTCTTTGCCCCAGGAAGTGGTGATGGCGGATTCATTAAACAAGTTCAAAGAGGGTCTGGATGCCTTTCTTGAAGAGAAAAATATCACAGGTTATGGACTCTAGATTTTAAGGACACGTTGAGCCAGGGTTTTTATACTGACTGCTAGATTTGTAGTCGGGAAGGAATTTTTTCCCCTGAAATGGGGCAATTGGCATAAGCCTCATAGGGTTTTTTTTGCCTTCCCCTGGATCAACACTGTAGTGATTGTAGGGTTATTGGTTGGACTTGATGGACTAATGTCTTTATCCAACCTCATCTACTATGTAACTATATTATTATATTATAAAAAACATCAATTTACATTATTTCTTTTCAGCGGTCATCCTAAGCTGAATATGCCTCCTCTCCTCAGATCGCAGCTTCCAAGCCGCTAAAGGCCTGGTAAGTACCAGTGTGGGAGACTGGCTGGGAATCCCAGATGCCGTTGACTATTTTGTTCCTGGGCAGTTAGGCGTTCTCCTTCCAACTGTTTTACAAAAAGCGTCAAATTACATTCTATTTTCACAGCGGTCATCCTAAGCTGCACATGCCTGCCCTTGTCAGATTGCAACCGCTAAACAGCTTACGGCCTCGCAAGTGCCAGCGTGGGAGACTGGATGGGAATCCCAGGCGCCATTGACTATTTTATTCCTGGGTGTTTAAGCAATCTCCTTTGAAATGTTCTACAAAAAAAGCTTTGAATTATATTCACTTTTGTCAGCAGTCATCCTAAGCTGAATGTTCCTGCACTTGTTATCTCGCAGGCGCCAAGCAGCTTAGGGTCTGGCAAATATGAGTGTGGGAGACTGACTGGGAATCCCAGGTGCCGTTGACTAGTTTGTTTCTTGGGCAAGACGTTCTTCTTCCACCTGTTCTGTAGAAAGCATTGAAATACAGTGTTTTCTCTCTGTGGGCATCCTAAGCCAAATATGCCTGCCCTTATTAGATCACAACAGCTAAGCAGTTTAAGGCCTGGCAAGTACCAGCGTGAGAGACTGGCTGGGATTCTCAGGTGCCGTTGACCATTTTATTCCTGGGCATTTAAACATTCTCCTTCCACCTGTTCTATAAAAAGCATCAAAATACCTCAATCTATGTCAGTGGTCATCCTAAGCTAAATATGCCTGCCCTCGTTAGATCGCAGCTAAAAACCTGGCAAGTACCAGCATGGGAGACTGGCTGGGAATCCTAGGTGCCGTTGACTATTTTGTTTCTTGGGCAAAAAGGCGTTCTTCTTCCACCTGTTCTACAAAAAGCATCGAATTACATCAGTTTTCGTCAGTAGTTATCCTAAGCTGAATATGTCTACCCTTGTAAGATTGCAGCTGCCAAACAGCTTAGGACCTGACAAGTACGAGCATGGGAGACTGTATGAGAATCCCACGTGCTGTTGACTATTTCTCTTTCCACCTGTTCAATAAAAAGCATCGAAATACATCATTTTATATCAGCGGTCATCCTAAGCTGAGGATGTGTAAGCCGTGTACCGAGGTGGGCTCCCCAGGATACAGCGAAGTCACGAACAAAGGAAGTGAGTCCAATTTAATTTAACCAAGATAGGATTTTACTTAGTTTACTTAACCTCTTTTGTCCAAAAGAACACTCCCAGGTATTACATTTACACAGCCTAGAGACTGGGACCCTGGTGTTATACAGCACGGTGCCCACTAATGTGGCCTTCAATACACTCCAAGCTTTTACCTACCTGCAGGCTGTGCCTATGCAGCTGCCTGTTACCTTTTATTATCCTATTACACAGGAACAATTCAGTGTGTGTGACACAGGCACCGGCGGAGTAACATCAAAGTTTACAATCTTATCGCAATACTACTAAATTCCCCCCCCAAACCAAGTACAACTAAGCAAGCATAATAGTTGGTTAGCTTGCAAGCCAAACAGTGCAAAGTTAAACTAATTGTTGCTCCCAGACGTCCTTAAAAGTCCCTTTCTGAGAGATATAACTCTGTAGAAATCTTCTGTGACTTAGTCCTTCTACCAGACAGGTAGATAGTTCACCAGTATTGCAGCCTGGGGTGATGATTATACCTAACTAGCTAACTACAGGCTTTTACTCAGTGCCAAGCAATTTGGCACCAAACTTGCAGTGTGGTGCGTGCACGTTTACTTCTGTTGGGTACCTTTTAGTCTCTGTTAGCATCAGGTTGAAGAGGAGCTCCTCAGACAGCATGCGGTCTCACTGACAGTCTCACTTCTCAGCCAAGTCTCTGACAGTAATCTTCTCCTTAGGATGGTGTCTGGACAAACTCTGAAAGTTTTGAATTCTCAGCTATTCTTGCTGTGGCTTCTTCCTCCAAGGACCCTCTCTGCACCGAGATGTCTCCACAGCTCTCTCTTCTGCTTCAGATTCCAGCACATACTGTCTCAAAGATGGCTCCTAAACCCTCCTACAACGATCAGGGTTCCCACATCAATACTCCAGGGGCATACAGCCTTTTTCCTTTTACTTGTCATCTTGCAACAGCGACCTCTTGTGGTCAAACAACAAAATATCAGGTTATGAAAACACCAACTCAATTACACATTGCACATTCACTCCACAGGGGCTGTTTCACTCTCTTACATATGGCTGCCCTCGTCAGATCGCTAGTTGTCAAGCAGCTAAAAACCTGGCAAGTACCAGCATGGGAGACTGGCTGGGAATCCAAGGTGCTGTTGACTATTTTGTTCCTAGGCATTCTCCTTTCAACTGTTCTGCAAAAAGCATTGAATTACGTCCTATAGCGTCAGCGGTCTTCCTAAGCTGAATTTGCCTCCCCTCTTTAGATTGCAACAACTAAACAGCCCAAGGCCTGGCAAGCGCCAGTGTGGGAGACTGGCTCAGAATCCAAGGTGCCATTGACTATCTCGTTCCTGGGCATTTAAAGGGGTTGGCCACCTTCAGACCAACATGGACAAACAATTGTACAATAAAAAGATATACAATTTTCCAATATACTTTCTTTATCAATTTCTCACGGTTTTCTAGATCTCTGCTTGCTGTCACTCATTCCGTTACTTCTAGAGGATAAAACGCTGACCATGGTCATGTGATTTACGGTCCATGGTCATGTGATGCGCACACAGGTGCCGCTCGTTACAGTCACAGCACAGTAATCAGACATCTGCCTGGTAATCAGCTGTACACCTGTGTGCAAGTCACATGACCATGGACCGTAAATCACATGACCATGGTCAGAGTTTTATCCTCCAGAAGTAACAGAATGAGTGACAGCAAGCAGAGATCTAGAAAACCGTGAGGAATTGATAAAGAAAGTATATTGGAAAATTGTATATCTTTTTATTGTACATTTGTTTGTTAATATTGGTCTGAAAGTGGCCAACCCCTTTAAGCGTTCTCCTTCCAACTGTTCTACAAAAAGCGTCGAATTACATTCTATTTTCAGAGCGGTCATCCTAAGCTGCACATGCCTGCCCTTGTCAGATTGCAACTGCTAAGCAGCTTCAGGCTTGACAAGTACCAGTGTGGGAGACTGGATGGGAATCCCAGGTGCCATTGACTATTTTATTCCTGAGCATTTAAGCGTTCTCCTTCCACTTGTTCTACAAAAAGCATCGAATTACATCCTTTGCTGTGAGCGTTCATCCTCAGCTGAATGTACCTGCCCCGTTAGATCGCAGAAACTAAGCAGATGAAGGCCTGGCAAGTACCCGTGTTGGAGACTGGCTGGGAGTTCAAGGTGCTGTTGAATGTATATTTTTTCCTGGGCATTTAGGTGTTTTCCTTCCACCTGTTCTATAAAAAGCATCGAATTACTTCATTTCTTGTCAGCAGGCATGCTAAATTCAATATGCTTTCCCTTTTCCGATTGTAGCCGCCAAACAGTTTCAGGTTTGGCAAGTACCAGCGTGGGAGACTGGCTGGGAATCCCAGGTGCCGTTGACTATTTTATTCCTGGGCATTTAATCGTTCTCCTTCCACCTTTTCTGCAAAAAGCATAAAATTACATCATTTTCTGCCAGCGGGCATCCTAAGCTGAATATTCCTGACCTCGTCAGATCGCAGCTGCTAAGCAGCTTAAGGCCTGGCAAGTGGGAGACTGGTTGGGAATTCCAGGTGCCGTTGACTATTTTGTTTCTGGGCATTTAGGCGTGCTCTTTCCACCTGTTCTACAAAAAGCATTGAATTACATTCTTTTATGTCAGTGGTCGTTTTAAGCTGAATATGGCTGCCCTTGTCAGATTGCAACAGCTAAGCAGCTTAAGGCCTGGCAAGTACGAGCGTGGGAGACTGGCTGGGAATTCCAGGTGCCGTTGACAATTTTATTCCTGGAAATTTATGCGATCTTCTTCCTCCTTTTCTATAAAAAGCATCGAATTATATCATTTTCTTTTTTTTTTTTTTTTTTTTTAAATTTAATGTTTATTGACCAGTTTGACATAGAAAACAGAGGTGAGCAACAATTATAATCTCGTTTAACAAAATGAAGGGACTGCGCAAACCCCTTCCATACACAATTGAAGTGAGATAGGTCAATAATAGAGATGAGCGAACACTAAAATGTCCGAGGTTCGAAATCTGATTCGAACAGCCGCACACTGTTCGGCTGTTCGAACCCCATTATAGTCTATGGGGGGAAATGCTCGTTTCAGGGGTAGGCAAAATTCGATACAATTATACTTACCAAGTCCACGAGTGACGGTCGGGCTGCATTCCCCTTTAAGTCTTCTCCCGGCGCGGCGTCTTCTGGCTGGAATTCACTCTGCCTAGGCATCGGGGCCTAGGCAGAGCCGACTGCGCATGCGCGGTCGGCTTTGCCCGGCCCGACGTCTGAGCAGAGCCGACTGCGCATGCGAGGGCATGCCCGCGCATGCGCAGTCGGCTCTGCCTAAGCCGGATGCCTAGGCAGAGTGAATTCCACCCGGAAGAAGACGCGGGGACGCAGCGAGGAGAAGACTTTGGAAAGGTAAGAGAAGAACCAGCGTTGATTGGCAGAATGTATAGCATTCTGCCAATCAACGCTGATTCTGCATCGAACCTTAAACTTCGAACAGCTAGTAGTGTTTGATCGAGTACGAGTATCTCGAATACCGTAGTATTCGATCGAACACCTACTCGATCGAACACTACTCGCTCATCTCTAGTCAATAACACTTTTATAATAACAGATTTTCCATTTTCATGAAATACAAATTAGGAAACCATTGTAACCATATTAAAGCCGTCATATAAGAGGGGAGAGGAGGGTGGGTTAAGTATAAGAATAGAGAGAGGGAAAATCGAGGTAGGGAGGAAAGGGAGAGGGAAGGAGGAGGGAAAGAGAACCAGGGGGAGAGAAGAAGGGAGTAGAGAAGAAAAGCCTAGAAGTTAAAGGAAGTAGAAGGTCAGGAGGTTTGAGGTGTTGAGCTGTCGAGGCCAGGTCTGAAGTTACGCAGTCTTCTGGTTTACCCAGTCTGGTAGAATCAGGTATCATCGTCGTTAGGCATTGGGGTGGCATAGGGTACAAGTCTGTTCTCTAGCCAAGGTGTCCACACTTCAAGGTACTTTGGGTGAGTTCTTCTAGCCCATGCTAACATTTCTTCAAATCTGGCAACTTGGTTTGCTTTCGCAATCCATCTGTCTACGTGAGGTGGAGCAGTTTGTTTCCAGTAGAGAGGGATCAGTGACTTAGCTGCTAACAGAAGATGGTAAATCAGCTTTTGCGTCGCCGCCTTGGTCTCGGAAATTGGGAGAAAGAATATCAGGAGGTCAGATGTGATCTTGAACCTAGGTAGACCTAGTCTTTTGATTTGGTCCTCAATAGCGACCCAACAATAAGAGGTCATTTTGGGGCATGACCACCATAAATGAAGCATCGTGCCTTCATCTGCAAGGCACCTTCAGCATCTGGGGGAATCAATGAGTCCTCCTTCAAAGAGCCACTTGGGAGTGCGATACCATCTGGAGAATAACTTAGAATGCATCTCCTGCAGGTGAACACATGTAGAGAGTCCATGGGATCTTTCAAGGGCTAGCTCTAAATCTATTGGGCTAAGTTGCAGGTGTAAATCTCTTTCCAATTTGGTAATGAATTTTGGTTTGGGCAGAGCAGTTGGCGCAATAAATCTGTGAAGAAATGTGTGATACGTGTAGAAGAAGGCGTATGATTCAGACCAGCTTTTTCGAACTCGGTGTGGGATCTCTGCCAATTCATGGAGGTTTTAAATTTGTCTCTGCACGCTTCAAAATGAGCCTTATGCAAAAAGGTAATGGAATTCTGGGTTGCAGCTCCCAGATGTGTCTGCAAGAAGTCTGCATTTTGTAAAGACCCTTCTGAGATCAATTGATCTAAAGAGATCTGGAGAAGGAGTCTCCAAAAGTCTTCTAGTGGTCTCCTAAAACCTGGTGTGACGTGTGGCATAAGTCCCAAAGGTAAGCAGCGAGAAGGCATAAGGTGGTAAGTCTGCACTGTATTTTTTCCACGTGTCTACTGCCCCTCTTAAACGGATATTGTTTCTCCAGCAATTAAGATCAGTCGCAGATTGCGAGGGTGTGGTCAACCAGAGGGCCTTAAGAAGATTTGGACCATATAGCGCCAGTAGCAATTTCTTGACCGAGGAAGTACCTGTAGGTGTTGAGAGTTCTGCCCAGAGTTGAAGTTGGATTGCATCCTAGTACTGTTTTACGTTTGGAAGACTTATGCCGCCCTCTAGTTTATGTCGTTGAAGCAAGCGATAAGTTAGTGGAGGTCTTTTGCTTTTCCACAAAAACTTCGAGAACAATTTGGTGATGGCAGAAAAGAATCTGAAGTCAAGCTTAATGGGAAGCATTCTCAGAAAATATAGGATCTTCGGGAGAACATACATCTGGATCAAGTTCCGCCAACCAAACCAAGAAATAAATGGGATATCATATTGGCGTAGTAATCTATCAATTTCCAAAAGCAATTCCTCAAAATTTCGCAAGTAAATATCTCTAATGTGACCTGGAATTTTAACTCCCAAATATTTAATGCTAGAGGGTGCCCACTTAAATGGGAGGGTTTTCATAAAAGCTATAGCTGATGGGTCGGATACAGAAATATTTAAAATTTCACATTTATCCAAGTTGACTTTGTAGTGGGAAATATGGCCATAATTTTCAATAATTTCTAAAATCTTAGAGAAACTCTTTTCTGGGTTGGTAGAAAGAAAAATCACATTTAGAGATATACTTTGGAGGGCGCAGTACTGTAGCAGTAAATAATCCAAAAATCAAAAATAGTGTGCACAGATAACATGTGAACTTTAAGGTGACTCAATAGGGGTATTTTGGCCATATCCCTAGTATCTATGTGAAGAGCTATAACTGGGGAAAAAAGAACAGAAAATATAAGCATTAGAACCTGTTTTACTGTTACCAGCAAATGTAGAGCATGTAGAGATGAGCCAGATCTTCATTCCTCAGGTATCATCTTGATAGCGGTGTAGTGACCTCTTTGTCTTAAGCGATTTGGTTCTCAGTGGTTTCTGCCAGGAGGAGAAATCAGGTAGCGGAGGAAGAGTGGCGATATCTGGAGTTGGGAGCCATGAGGGAATGTCCACTGGGGTGATATCGAGCTGATCCCACAAGGCCAGAAGGTCTGCCAGAGTGTGAACATGTTGTGGCCTCTTAAAGTTTCAAGTAATGGACGGAGTGTCCTTCTCTTGGCAAGTGTTGAAGGTGACAAATCTTGATAGAAGGTAAGTTTGTCTTCCCCATAAGCCATCCCTTTCCCTTAGACCAACCTAGTGAAAGAATATCCTGCCTGTCTACATATGAAAGAAGACTACAAATAGCGTCTCTGGGAGGGTCTCCCTCTTTTGGCTTAGGCCTAAGGGCTGTATGCGTGCTCTCAATAGCTAGGGAGCTAGCTCTATCCGGGCCCAATAATATAGAAAAAACGTCACTTACAGTCTCCTTTAGGACAGTCGGAGCGTAAGACTCTGCTAGGCCTTTTATGCGTACATTCCGGCATCGGCCCCTATTCTCCTGGTCCTCCAGGAGGGTCAGGGCGTTGTCTAGCTGAGCTTTCTGTATCGTAAGCAGGTCCACAATGGCGGATGAGTGAGTCGTTAGCTCTGCGCATGCGTCTTCAACCACTTCTACTCTCTGACGTAAGTATGGGATTTCGGCTTTAAGTTCTGCTAGATCCGACAGAACTGGATGGAGCGCTTGTGAAGGTGCCTGCCTAAAGAATGATTTCGAAATACATGAAGTGTTAAGTTCACAGGCACTTTTTTCTCCCTCGCTCTCCATGTCTGCCGCTACATGGGGATCGGGCCTATGCTTCGCGATCTCCAGCGCCCTCTTGGCTTCTCCTTGTTTGTTATGTGGGCTGTCCTGGCAAATTTCCGCAGGTCCAGCTGCGAACGGCTCGTTTTGGGGGTAGAAGGGGAATCCCCAGGATTCTCCTTGCCGATCTTGACCATTCTTGTCTTGGTACTGCTGCTCTATCGTTCCTTTTAGCCTCAGATACAACGGAGCTACAGGCTCATGCGTCCGCTGTACTCGGCGGTCAAGCTCCGCCCCCTCTGAATTACATCATTTTTTGTCAGCGGCTATCCTAAACTGAAAAAGCCTGCCCTTGTCAAATCGCAGCTGCCATGCAGCTTAAGGCCTGGCAAGTACAAGCGCGGGAGACTGGCTGGGAAGCCCAGGTGCCGTTGACTATTTTATTCCTAGGCATTTAGGTGTTCCCCTTCCACCTATTCTATAAAGAACATTGAAATACGTTACTTTCCGTCATTGGTCATAGTAAGTCGTATATGCCTGCCCTCATCGGATCGCAGCCGCCAAGCAGCTTAAGGCCTAGCAAGAACCAGCGTGGGAGACTGACTGGGAATCCCAGGTGCTGTTGACTATCTTGTTCCTGGGCATGTAGGCGTTCTCCTTTCACCTGTTCTATAAAAAGCATTGAAATGCATTATTTTCTGTCAGTGGTCATCCCAAGCTGAATATGCCTGTCCTCGTTAGAGCGCAACTAGAGATGAGCGAACAGTGAAATGTTCGAATTTCGATATTCAATTTGAGTAGCCCCTCAAAACTCGACTGTTCGAACGAATATCCTCGTTTAGGAGGAAACCAATATTTGACTCAGGACCGCATCTAACACGCCAAAGTCCCTGTATTACCTCTAACCAGCAAACAACAAACCAGCCGTTTGTTAAAATCAGGGTGGATTGAGCCTCTAACCAGCAGAGTTGGGGGAAATCAGGGTGGATTGAGTCTCTAACCAGCAGAGTTTGGGGAAATCAGGGTGCATTCAGCCTCTAACCAGCAGAGTTTGGGGAAATCAGGGTGGATTGAGCCTCTAACCAGCAGAGCTTGGGGAAATCAGGGTGGATTCAGACTCTAACCAGCAGAGTTTGGGGAAATTAGAGTTGATTCAGACTCTAACCAGCAGAATTTGGGAAAATCACGGTGGATTCATCCTCTAACCAGCAGAATTTGGGGAAATCAGGGTGGATTAAGCCTCTAACCAGCAGAGTTTGGGAAAATCAGGGTGGATTTTTATTTTTTATTTTTGGCGCCGCCCCCCTGAGGGGCTTGGCTGCCTTGATGCAGTGCTCCAAGCTGGGAGCAAACTTTTCTTTCCTTTTTCACTTTTTTCTCTGTATCTTCAAGAATCCGGTAACTAAGCAATCTAGCACTATGAATTAGCAACTATAAATCGAATGGAAGACCCTGTGGAGTATTTTGTTCCTTTTGTTTTCCATTGAAAAGCATGGACAATGACAAGACCTGGTTCAGCTGGTTTCCACATGTGCCTGTTACCATCCCCCCAGCTAGGACAGCATGGCTCACCATGCGGCATGGAGGAAAACCTACATGGAAGTGTGGACTTCTTCTTCAAGGAGATGATTTTTGGCGTCAATTGCTGATGTGTGAGGATGCCTACAGCTGACTGGTATTTCTTTCTTTTTATTACTGTGGACACATGGGACTCTGCTACAGCCTGGGAACCTACCATCACCCACCTACCCCAGGAGTTATGGAAGCTTGGCAAGAGAGCAGCACCATGTATACCTGGATGGTCTCTGACTTCCTTGGGGCAGTAGAACACTGTGGTAAGAAGGAAGGAGGAGGAGGAGGGCTTGTGATGAAGGACATTTGGGGCATTTTTTTTTGTGGTTAAAAGGACAATAGTGCTGATACAAGATACCGAACTATCAGCTGTGAGCAGGAGATCTCACTACCTACCAAGAACTACCACATGTTATCATAATAGCTGACTATGTCCCCCACCTCTGCAAAATTTTCTGCTTGTTATATCTACATGCTGTGACCCCCTCCTCGTGTCCTACAACCAAGTCGGCTGTATTATTATTATTATTATTATTATTATTAACATCAATCCGCACAGAGAACTAAATGATCCTGCAATGTGTCTGTGTTTCTTTCTTTTTTTAGTTGCTCTGATTCCTAGGATTTCTCTATCTGCCATGAGGTTGTATGTGTTTCTCTCCCGTTATATACTACTGTACCATCTATGAAACTGTATCACTGAAATTTCCCCATTGTGGGACTATTAAAGGAATATCTTATCTTATCTCATTCAGCCTCTAACCAGCAGAGTTTTGGGAAATCAGGGTAGATTCAGCCTCTAACCAGCAGAGTTTGGGGAAATCAGGTGGATTCAGCCTCTAACCAGCAAAGTTTTGGGAAATCACGGTAGATTCAGCCTCTAACCAGCAGAGTTTGGGGAAATCAGGGTGGATTCAGCCTCTAACCAGCAGAGTTTCGGGAAATCACGGTAGATTCAGCCTCTAACCAGAAGAGTTTGGGAAAATCAGGGTTGATTCACCCTCTAACCAGCAGAGTTTGGGGAAATCAGAGTGGATTTAGCCTCTAACCAGCAGAGTTTGGGAAAATCATGGTGGATTCATCCTCTAACCAGCAGAATTTGGGGAAATCAGGGTGAATTCAGCCTCTAACCAGCAGAGTTTCGGGAAATCATGGTAGATTCAGCCTCTAACCAGCAGACTTTGGGGAAATCAGGGTGGATTGAGCCTCTAACCAGCAGAGTTTGGGGGAATCAGGGTGGATTCAGCCTCTAACCAGCAGATTTTGGGGAAATCAGGTGGATTCAGCCTCTAACCAGCAGAGTTTGGGGGATTCAGGGTGGATTGAGCCTCTAACCAGCAGAATTTGGGGAAATCAGGTAGATTCAGCCTCTAACCAGCAGAGTTTGGGGAAATCAGGTGGATTCAGCTTCTAACCAGCAGAGTTTGGGAAAATCATGGTGGATTCATCCTCTAACCAGCAGAATTTGAGGAAATCAGGGAGGATTCAGCCTCTAACCAGCAAAGTTTGGGAAAATCACAGTGGATTCATCCTCTAACCAGCAGAGTTTGGGAAATCACGGTAGATTCAGCCTCTAACCAGCAGAGCTTGGGGAAATCAGGGTGGATTCAGACTCTAACCAGCAGAGTTTGGGGAAATTAGAGTTGATTCAGACTCTAACCAGCAGAATTTGGGAAAATCACGGTGGATTCATCCTCTAACCAGCAGAATTTGGGGAAATCAGGGTGGATTAAGCCTCTAACCAGCAGAGTTTGGGAAAATCAGGGTGGATTTTTATTTTTTATTTTTGGCGCCGCCCCCTGAGGGGCTTGGCTGCCTTGATGCAGTGCTCGAAGCTGGGAGCAAACTTTTCTTTCCTTTTTCACTTTTTTCTCTGTATATTCAAGAATCCGGTAACTAAGCAATCTAGCACTATGAATTAGCAACTATAAATCGAATGGAAGACCCTGTGGAGTATTTTGTTCCTTTTGTTTTCCATTGAAAAGCATGGACAATGACAAGACCTGGTTCAGCTGGTTTCCACATGTGCCTGTTACCATCCCCCCAGCTAGGACAGCATGGCTCACCATGCGGCATGGAGGAAAACCTACATGGAAGTGTGGACTTCTTCTTCAAGGAGATGATTTTTGGCGTCAATTGCTGATGTGTGAGGATGCCTACAGCTGACTGGTATTTCTTTCTTTTTATTACTGTGGACACATGGGACTCTGCTACAGCCTGGGAACCTACCATCACCCACCTACCCCAGGAGTTATGGAAGCTTGGCAAGAGAGCAGCACCATGTATACCTGGATGGTCTCTGACTTCCTTGGGGCAGTAGAACACTGTGGTAAGAAGGAAGGAGGAGGAGGAGGGCTTGTGATGAAGGACATTTGGGGCATTTTTTTTTGTGGTTAAAAGGACAATAGTGCTGATACAAGATACCGAACTATCAGCTGTGAGCAGGAGATCTCACTACCTACCAAGAACTACCACATGTTATCATAATAGCTGACTATGTCCCCCACCTCTGCAAAATTTTCTGCTTGTTATATCTACATGCTGTGACCCCCTCCTCGTGTCCTACAACCAAGTCGGCTGTATTATTATTATTATTATTATTATTATTATTAACATCAATCCGCACAGAGAACTAAATGATCCTGCAATGTGTCTGTGTTTCTTTCTTTTTTTAGTTGCTCTGATTCCTAGGATTTCTCTATCTGCCATGAGGTTGTATGTGTTTCTCTCCCGTTATATACTACTGTACCATCTATGAAACTGTATCACTGAAATTTCCCCATTGTGGGACTATTAAAGGAATATCTTATCTTATCTCATTCAGCCTCTAACCAGCAGAGTTTTGGGAAATCAGGGTAGATTCAGCCTCTAACCAGCAGAGTTTGGGGAAATCAGGTGGATTCAGCCTCTAACCAGCAAAGTTTTGGGAAATCACGGTAGATTCAGCCTCTAACCAGCAGAGTTTGGGGAAATCAGGGTTGATTCACCCTCTAACCAGCAGAGTTTGGGGAAATCAGGGTGGATTCAGCCTCTAACCAGCAGAGTTTCGGGAAATCACGGTAGATTCAGCCTCTAACCAGAAGAGTTTGGGAAAATCAGGGTTGATTCACCCTCTAACCAGCAGAGTTTGGGGAAATCAGAGTGGATTTAGCCTCTAACCAGCAGAGTTTGGGAAAATCATGGTGGATTCATCCTCTAACCAGCAGAATTTGGGGAAATCAGGGTGAATTCAGCCTCTAACCAGCAGAGTTTCGGGAAATCATGGTAGATTCAGCCTCTAACCAGCAGACTTTGGGGAAATCAGGGTGGATTGAGCCTCTAACCAGCAGAGTTTGGGGGAATCAGGGTGGATTCAGCCTCTAACCAGCAGATTTTGGGGAAATCAGGTGGATTCAGCCTCTAACCAGCAGAGTTTGGGGGATTCAGGGTGGATTGAGCCTCTAACCAGCAGAATTTGGGGAAATCAGGTAGATTCAGCCTCTAACCAGCAGAGTTTGGGGAAATCAGGTGGATTCAGCTTCTAACCAGCAGAGTTTGGGAAAATCATGGTGGATTCATCCTCTAACCAGCAGAATTTGAGGAAATCAGGGAGGATTCAGCCTCTAACCAGCAAAGTTTGGGAAAATCACAGTGGATTCATCCTCTAACCAGCAGAGTTTGGGAAATCACGGTAGATTCAGCCTCTAACCAGCAGAGCTTGGGGAAATCAGGGTGGATTCAGACTCTAACCAGCAGAGTTTGGGGAAATTAGAGTTGATTCAGACTCTAACCAGCAGAATTTGGGAAAATCACGGTGGATTCATCCTCTAACCAGCAGAATTTGGGGAAATCAGGGTGGATTAAGCCTCTAACCAGCAGAGTTTGGGAAAATCAGGGTGGATTTTTATTTTTTATTTTTGGCGCCGCCCCCCTGAGGGGCTTGGCTGCCTTGATGCAGTGCTCGAAGCTGGGAGCAAACTTTTCTTTCCTTTTTCACTTTTTTCTCTGTATATTCAAGAATCCGGTAACTAAGCAATCTAGCACTATGAATTAGCAACTATAAATCGAATGGAAGACCCTGTGGAGTATTTTGTTCCTTTTGTTTTCCATTGAAAAGCATGGACAATGACAAGACCTGGTTCAGCTGGTTTCCACATGTGCCTGTTACCATCCCCCCAGCTAGGACAGCATGGCTCACCATGCGGCATGGAGGAAAACCTACATGGAAGTGTGGACTTCTTCTTCAAGGAGATGATTTTTGGCGTCAATTGCTGATGTGTGAGGATGCCTACAGCTGACTGGTATTTCTTTCTTTTTATTACTGTGGACACATGGGACTCTGCTACAGCCTGGGAACCTACCATCACCCACCTACCCCAGGAGTTATGGAAGCTTGGCAAGAGAGCAGCACCATGTATACCTGGATGGTCTCTGACTTCCTTGGGGCAGTAGAACACTGTGGTAAGAAGGAAGGAGGAGGAGGAGGGCTTGTGATGAAGGACATTTGGGGCATTTTTTTTTGTGGTTAAAAGGACAATAGTGCTGATACAAGATACCGAACTATCAGCTGTGAGCAGGAGATCTCACTACCTACCAAGAACTACCACATGTTATCATAATAGCTGACTATGTCCCCCACCTCTGCAAAATTTTCTGCTTGTTATATCTACATGCTGTGACCCCCTCCTCGTGTCCTACAACCAAGTCGGCTGTATTATTATTATTATTATTATTATTATTATTATTAACATCAATCCGCACAGAGAACTAAATGATCCTGCAATGTGTCTGTGTTTCTTTCTTTTTTTAGTTGCTCTGATTCCTAGGATTTCTCTATCTGCCATGAGGTTGTATGTGTTTCTCTCCCGTTATATACTACTGTACCATCTATGAAACTGTATCACTGAAATTTCCCCATTGTGGGACTATTAAAGGAATATCTTATCTTATCTCATTCAGCCTCTAACCAGCAGAGTTTTGGGAAATCAGGGTAGATTCAGCCTCTAACCAGCAGAGTTTGGGGAAATCAGGTGGATTCAGCCTCTAACCAGCAAAGTTTTGGGAAATCACGGTAGATTCAGCCTCTAACCAGCAGAGTTTGGGGAAATCAGGGTTGATTCACCCTCTAACCAGCAGAGTTTGGGGAAATCAGGGTGGATTCAGCCTCTAACCAGCAGAGTTTCGGGAAATCACGGTAGATTCAGCCTCTAACCAGAAGAGTTTGGGAAAATCAGGGTTGATTCACCCTCTAACCAGCAGAGTTTGGGGAAATCAGAGTGGATTTAGCCTCTAACCAGCAGAGTTTGGGAAAATCATGGTGGATTCATCCTCTAACCAGCAGAATTTGGGGAAATCAGGGTGAATTCAGCCTCTAACCAGCAGAGTTTCGGGAAATCACGGTAGATTCAGCCTCTAACCAGCAGACTTTGGGGAAATCAGGGTGGATTGAGCCTCTAACCAGCAGAGTTTGGGGGAATCAGGGTGGATTCAGCCTCTAACCAGCAGATTTTGGGGAAATCAGGTGGATTCAGCCTCTAACCAGCAGAGTTTGGGGGATTCAGGGTGGATTGAGCCTCTAACCAGCAGAATTTGGGGAAATCAGGTAGATTCAGCCTCTAACCAGCAGAGTTTGGGGAAATCAGGTGGATTCAGCTTCTAACCAGCAGAGTTTGGGAAAATCATGGTGGATTCATCCTCTAACCAGCAGAATTTGAGGAAATCAGGGAGGATTCAGCCTCTAACCAGCAAAGTTTGGGAAAATCACAGTGGATTCATCCTCTAACCAGAAGAGTTTGGGAAATCACGGTAGATTCAGCCTCTAACCAGCAGAGTTTGGGGAAATCAGGGTGGATTCAGCCTCTAACCAGCAGAGTTTGGGGAAATCAGGGTGGATTGAGCCTCTAACCAGCAGAGTTTGGGGAAATCAGGGTGGATTGAGCCTCTAACCAGCAGAGTTTGGGGAAATCAGGTGGATTCAGCTTCTAACCAGCAGAGTTTGGGAAAATCATGGTGGATTCAGCCTCTAACCATCAGAGTTTGGGAAAATCACGGAGGATTGAGCCTCTAACCAGCAGAGTTTGGGAAAATCACGGTGGATTCAGCCTCTAACCAGCAGAGATTGGGGGAATCAGGGTGGATTAAGCTTCTAACCAGCAGAGTTGCGGGAAATCAGAGTGGATTGAGCCTCTATCCAGCAGAGTTTGGGGAAATCAGAGTGGATTCAGCCTCTAACCAGCAGAGTTTAGGAAAATCAGGGTGGATTCATCCTCTAACCAGCAGAGTTTGGTAAATCAGAGTGGATTGATCCTCTAACCAGCAGAGTTTGGGAAAATCACGGTGGATTCAGCCTCTAACCAGCAGAATTTGAGGAAATCAGGGAGGATTCAGCCTCTAACCAGCAAAGTTTGGGGAAATCAGAGTGGATTGAGCCTCTAACCAGCAGAGTTTGGGGAAATCAGAGTGGATTCAGCCTCTAACCAGCAGAGTTTAGGAAAATCAGGGTGGATTCATCCTCTAACCAGCAGAGTTTGGCAAATCAGAGTGGATTGATCCTCTAACCAGCAGAGTTTGGGAAAATCACGGTGGATTCAGCCTCTAACCAGCAGAATTTGAGGAAATCAGGGAGGATTCAGCCTCTAACCAGCAAAGTTTGGGGAAATCAGAGTGGATTGAGCCTCTAACCAGCAGAGTTTGGGGAAATCAGGGTGGATTCAGCCTCTAACCAGCAGAGTTTGGGAAAATCAGAGTAAATTCAGCCTCTAACCAGCAGATTTTGGGGAAATCAGAGTGGATTCAGCCTCTAACCAGCAGAGTTTGGGAAAATCAGGGTGGATTGAGCCTCTAACCAGCAGAGTTTGGGGGAATCAGGGTGGATTCAGCCTCTAACCAGCAGAGTTTCGGGAAATCACGGTAGATTCAGCCTCTAACCAGCAGAGTTTGGGGAAATCAGGGTGGATTGAGCCTCTAACCAGCAGAGTTTGGGGAAATCAGGTGAATTGAGCCTCTAACCAGCAGAGTTTGGGGAAATCAGGGTGGATTCAGCCTCTAAACAGCAGAGTTTGGGGAAATCAGAGTGGATTGAGCCTCTAACCAGCAGATTTTGGGGAAATCAGGTGGATTCAGCCTCTAACCAGCAGAGTTTGGGAAAATCAGAGTGTATTGAGCCTCTAACCAGCAGAGTTTGGGGGAATCAGGGTGAATTGAGCCTCTAACCAGCAGAGTTTGGGGAAATCAGGTGGATTCAGCTTCTAACCAGCAGAGTTTGGGAAAATCACGGTGGATTCAGCCTTCAACCAGCAGAGTTTGGGAAAATCACGGTGGATTCAGCCTCTAACCAGCAGAGATTGGGGGAATCAGGGTGGATTAAGCTTCTAACCAGCATAGTTGCGGGAAATCAGAGTGGATTGTGCCTCTATCCAGCAGAGTTTGGGGAAATCAGAGTGGATTCAGCCTCTAACCAGCAGAGTTTAGGAAAATCAGGGTGGATTCAGCCTCTAACCAGCAGAGTTTGGGGAAAACAGGTGGATTCAGCTTTTAAACAGCAGAGTTTGGGAAAATCACGGTGGATTCAGCCACTAACCAGCAGAATTTGAGGAAATCAGGGAGGATTCAGCCTCTAACCAGCAGAGTTTGGGGAAATCACGGTAGATTCAGCCTCTAACCAGCAGAGTTTGGGGAAATCAGGTGAATTGAGCCTCTAACCAGCACAGTTTGGGGAAATCAGGGTGGATTCAGCCTCTAAACAGCAGAGTTTGGGGAAATCAGAGTGGATTGAGCCTCTAACCAGCAGATTTTGGGGAAATCAGGTGGATTCAGCCTCTAACCAGCAGAGTTTGGGAAAATCACAGTGAATTCATCCTCTAACCAGCAGATTTGGGGAAATCAGGGTGGATTAAGCCTCTAACCAGCAAAGTTTCGGGAAATCACGGTAGATTCAGCCTCTAACCAGCAGAGTTTGGGGAAATCAGGGTGGATTCAGCCTCTTACCAGCAGATTTTGGGGAAATCAGGTTGATTCAGCCTCTAACCAGCAGAGTTTGGGGGAATAAGGGTGGATTGAGCCTCTAACCAGCAGAGTTTGGGGAAATCAGGGTGGATTGAGCCTCTTACCAGCAGATTTTGGGGAAATCAGGTGGATTCAGCCTCTAACCAGCAGAGTTTGGGAAAATCAGAGTGGATTCAGCCTCTAACCAGCAGAGTTTGGGAAAATCAGGGTGGATTGAGCCTCTAACCAGCAGAGTTTGGGGGAATAAGGGTGGATTGAGCCTCTAACCAGCAGAGTTTGGGGAAATCAGGGTGGATTGAGCCTCTAACCAGCAGAGTTTCGGGAAATCAGGGTGGATTGAGCCTCTATCCAGCATAGTTTGGGAAAATCATGGTGGATTCAGCCTCTAACCAGCACAGTTTGGGGGAATCAGGGTGGATTGAGCCTTTAACCAGCAGAGTTTTGAAAAATCAGGGTGGATTGAGCCTCTAACCAGCAGAATTTGGGGAAATAAGGGAGGATTCAGCCTCTAACCAGCAGAGTTTGGGAAAATCAGAGTGTATTGAGCCTCTGACCAGCGGAGTTTGGGGGAATCAGGGTGGATTCAGCCTCTAACCAGCAGAGTTTCGGGAAATCACGGTAGATTCAGCCTCTAACCAGCAGAGTTTGGGGAAATCAGGGTGGATTCAGCCTCTAACCAGCAGAGTTTCGGGAAATCACGGTAGATTCAGCCTCTAACCAGCAGAGTTTGGGGAAATCAGGGTGGATTGAGCCTCTAACCAGCAGAGTTTGGGGAAATCAGGTGAATTGAGCCTCTAACCAGCAGAGTTTGGGGAAATCAGGGTGGATTCAGCTTCTAAACAGCAGAGTTTGGGGAAATCAGAGTGGATTGAGCCTCTAACCAGCAGATTTTGGGGAAATCAGGTGGATTCAGCCTCTATCCAGCAGAGTTTGGGAAAATCAGAGAGCATTGAGCCTCTAACCAGCAGAGTTTGGGGGAATCAGGTGGATTCAGCCTCTAACCAGCAGAGTTTGGGAAAATCAGGTGGATTCAGCCTCTAACCAGCAGAGTTTGGGAAAATCACGGTGGATTCAGCCTTTAACCAGCAGAGTTTGGGAAAATCAAGGTGGATTGAGCCTCTAACCAGCAGAGTTTGGGGGAATCAGGGTGGATTCAGCTTCTAACCAGCAGAGTTTGGGAAAATCACGGTGGATTCAGCCTCTAACCAGCAGAGTTTGGGGAATCAGGGTGGATTAAGCCTCTAACCAGCAGAGTTGCGGGAAATCAGAGTGGATTGAGCCTCTAACCAGCAGAATTTAGGAAAATCACGGTGGATTCATCCTCTAACCATCAGAATTTGGGGAAATCAGGGTGGATTTAGCCTCTAACCGGCAGAGTTTGGGGAAATCAGGTAGATTCAGCCTCTAACCAGCAGAGTTTGGGGAAATCAGGTGGATTCAGCTTCTAACCAGCAGAGTTTGGAAAAATCACGGTGGATTCAGCCTCTAACCAGCAGAGTTTGGGGAAATCAGGTGAGTTGAGCCTCTAACCAGCACAGTTTGGGGAAATCAGGGTGGATTCAGCCTCTAAACAGCAGAGTTTGGGGAAATCAGAGTGGATTGAGCCTTTAACCAGCAGATTTTGGGGAAATCATGTGGATTCAGCCTCTAACCAGCAGAGTTTGGGAAAATCACGGTGGATTGAGGCTCTAACCAGCAGAGTTTGGGGGAATCAGGGTGAATTGAGCCTAGAAGAATGAGAATTGTGCAACGCAGATGGTGGAGGAGTATGAGTTGGAATTGTAGAGGTTGAGCGCAGACATGACAATTCATGTTGGGGTGCTTGACACTGGTGGGCACGAAAATGATGGGTCTATCCAGTGGCAGTTTATTTTGATGAACGTCAGCCGGTCGGCACTCTCAGCTGACAGCCGGCTGCGCTTATCCGTGATGATGCCACCGGCTGCGCTGAAGATCCTTTCAGATAGCACGTTGGCGGCAGGACAGGACAGCACCTCCAAGGCGTTTAGGGCAAGTTCAAGCCACAGGTCCAACTTCGACACCCAATACGTGTAGGGCGCAGAAGGATCGGAGAGGACAGGGCTGTGGTCGGACAGGTATTCCCGCAACATGCACCTATACTTTTCCCGCCTGGTGACACTAGGCCCCTTAGTGGCGGGAGTTTGGCGAGGGGGTGCCATTAACGTGTCCCAGAGCTTAGACAGTGTGCCCCTTGTGGGTGTGGACCGGGCGGCACTTGTTCGCCTCATGGAGGAACTGTCCTCTCTGCCGCCAACGACACTTGATGGAAACATCTCCATCATGTTCTGCACCAATTGCTTGTGGCAATCATTAATGCGATTGGCCCTCCCCTCTACCGGAATAAAAGACGCAATGTTATTTTTATACCGGGGGTCAAGGATTGCAAATATCCAGTATTGGTTGCTCTCCGTTATTTTGACTACGCGCTTGTCACTTGAAAAGCACCCCAACATGAAGTCAGCCAAAACGCCGTGAAACGGACAGGTGTGTGGACCTACTCTCGTGCTGTGACGGTTCTGCTGCTATCCCTGACTCCTTAGTGTGATCTGCGTTATCCCTGATGGCAATGGGGGATTCTCGCATCACACACAAGAGCGGGATTGTTACGCTCACTAGTGCGTCGTCACAGCTGACCCTCTTGGTGGACTCCTCAAACACCCGTAGGATTTCACATAGGTCTCCCATCCATGGCCACTCATGGTTGAGAAACTGAGGGAGCTGACTTTGTGGCACCCTAGGGTTTTGGAGATGGTACTCCATCAAAGGTCTCTGCTTCTCAACCACTCTGCTCAACATATGATATGTTGAGTTCCAGCGTGTGGGGACTTCGCACAACAGCCGTTGTTCGGGCAGATGTAGGCGTTGCTGGAGTGTTTTGAGGCTAGCAGCGTCTACTGTAGACTTGCGAAAGTGGGCGCACAAGCGGGCACCACTAGGTTAAAGATGTGGGCCAGGCATGGAACATGTTGGAGGCTGGCAAGCTCCAGAGCTGCTACCAGGTTCCTGCCGTTATCAAACACGACCATGCCTGGGCCCAGGTACAGCGGCTCAAACCATATTGCCGTCTCATCGAGGAGGGCATCCCTCACCTCGGAGGCAGTGTGCTGTCTGTCCCCCAAGCTGATGAGCTTCAGCACAGCCTGCTGACGTCTATCCACGCCACTGCTGCAACATTTCCAGCACGTAGCTGGAGTCAATTTAACGGCGGCGGAGGAGGAGGGTGTTGTTTCAGAGTCCCTGCCAGGAATGATTGGCGGGGAGGCGAGGTACACCGGCCCAGTTTGTGACCCAGTCCCAGCCTCAACTACATTCACGCAGTGTGCAGTCAGTGAAATGTAGCATCCCTGTCCGCATGCACTTGTCCACGTGTCGGTGGTCAAGTGGACCTTTGCGCAAAGCACGGAACTTAGGGCCCGCCTGATGTTGCGTGACGCGTTCTGATGCAAGGTGGGGACGGCACAACGGGAGAAGTAGTGACAGCTAGGGACGCACTTGCCATCAGGTCACGGAAGGCCAGAGTTTCCACAAGCCGGAACGGCAACATCTCCTGGGCCAGGAGTTTGGAGATGTGCGCGTTTAAAGCTTGTGCATGTGGGTGGGTAGCGCTGTACTTTTATCTGCAATCAAATGTCTGAGAGATGGTGGGTTGCTGGGAGGAGGCGCATGATGGTGCAGGAGAAGGAGCTGAGACAGGAACAGGGGAGGATGAGGGAGAAGTCCCCAAAGTGGTGGAGCCAGATGTTGTGGTGTCCTGGCTGGTGCTCTGGACTGCAGCGCCAGCACTGGCAACAGTGGGAGAGGCAGTGGCGGCAACGCCGGACGACGATTGTCCTGCGTTTGCTCTCTCCCATTGAGTTCAGTGCTTGCATTCCAAATGACGGCGCATGGAAGTGGTCGAAAGGTTGCTCTTTTCAGAGCCCCTACTCAGCTTCGAGTGGCAAATTGTGCAAATCGCATTATATTTGTCCTCCGCGCATTCCTTGAAAAATCTCCACACCATCGAGGAACGTGCCCTCGATGGGGGAGTTTTTTCTGGGCTGGCTGTGATAGGGAACATCTTGGGCCATTCTGGGTGTGGCCTGGCTTCGGCGAAGCAGCTAACCTCTGCCGCTGGACATGCCTCTGCCTCTAGCTACCCTCTTTGGTGCTGCACCTCCCTCCACATCGACACTGCTTTCCCCTTGCTTGACATCCCCCCTGTCCAGGTCGGGTCAGTGTCCTCGTCGTCCATCACCTCCTCTTCCAATTTTTCTCTCGCCGCCTCCTCCTCCTGCACACCGCACATGGCAACAGGCTGCTCTGATGGCAACTGTGTCTTGTCATTGTCACTGAGGGTGGGTTGCTGGTCAACCGCCACAAAATCAAAAGGAGATGGAGGAAGCTCCAGTGTTTGGGCATCTGGTGCACAAATCAAGAAAAAAGATTTTAGAGCTCACCCAATTTATCTATGTCTAGGCAGCGGTCTTGTTCATTCTTCAGGATGCACGGCACATCACGGACAAAGGATGTCTTGAATGCAGAAATGGAAAAAAAAAAAAAAAAAAAAGCCGGCAACTCATCCGAAGGGAAAGTACAATAAAATTTAACTTTTAATAACAAATCATAAAATTAACAAAAGAGGGAACAAAAAATAAACAAAAACAGAAAAAATCCCCCTAAGAAAACGCCTACACGTTTCAGAACATGACGTTCTTTTTTCAAGGCATGTGTAACAATCATTGACTTCACCCTTTATATAGTGTGGCTTCCCCAAGCCTAAGGTACCAGTTCCGGTTAATCAATACTAAATGAATACAGGTGAGGTTTCCCACTTTCGAATAACACCCTTTGTCCTACAGCACATTTGTTAATAAACTTTTCTTCATATATTCACATACAAGAATATGATCCAATTTGTATTGAAAAGCTACATAAAACATGTATTTGATGACATAGAAATATAATGTTAAATGTTATCACACATATATTCAACAAGATGACGCATGGTCAACGGTACAACAACAACCTCCAAGCTGCTCCATTCAAAATGGGACAGCATAGATGATATTAAAGAGTGATATATAACTCAGTATATGGTACCATGTCAGATCGTTATAGATGAAGATTTATACATTTCTAGTTGAAAAAATAATAAGCGCTCTAATTTGCATGACTCGTTCTACCCAATCAGGGAATGACAAAACAAGTCATTCATGAAGTCCAGTAGTGGACCCCCATGTGACCTACATTCGACAAACCAGCACCTAACACTCAAACAGGAAAGGAATGGTGTCCCGGACATCCAAAAAATGGGTGCGATATGACCTCTATGTTGGCCACTTCATACTCTGTAATATGTCTTCCAATTTTATCTAGATGTTCCACATATTATTAGATAAAAAATAAAATATAATAAATAACAATTTGGAACACAGATAGGGCTTCATTAGTATATTATGACAGGTCACATGACTGGTTCTACCCAATCAAAAAGTCATGACTTAAGTTGTTCATAGAGTTCAACAGTAGAACTTCATTCAATTTGCTGTGGATTGCTGCTATTTTTCAGGACCCCCCCAAAATTCAAGGCTTTTTTCAGCTCTATATGAACTAGTCACTGCTGTGGATTCCGGCTATTCTGTGTGCGGACAGCCAAAAATGAAAGCTGTTTCTCCGCTATATATGAAGTTGTAACTGTTCTGTATCCCTGTTTTCCACCATCCGGGGAAAGCTGGACTGATGTCCCTACAGTGTATAGCTCTGAGAAGAGCTGTTGCTTTTCTTCTTTAGTTCTTACCTGCCTATCTGAAGCTAATCGCTATCTAGCCCTCAGCAGATGTCTATCTCTCCCTGTCTCTCACCGGCAAATGACGAATATTGGGCTGGACTATTCTTATAAATGGGAGGTCACCTGATTTCGGCAGCCAATGGGTTTTTTCAATTTTTTTTTCACTGCCTCCGTTGTCGTAGTTCCTGTCCCACCTCCCCTGCACAGTTATTGGTGCTAAAAACGCACCAGGGAAAGTGATACGAATTTTAATGCGTATGCAGCCTGGTATTCGATTGTGAACGAATACATCGAACTAGAGATGAGCGAACAGTGTTCTATCGAACTCATGTTCGATCGGATATTAGGCTGTTCGGCATGTTCGAATCGAATCGAACACCGCGTGGTAAAGTGCGCCATTACTCGATTCCCCTCCCACCTTCCCTGGCGCCTTTTTTGCTCCAATAACAGCACAGGGTAGGTGGGACAGGAACTACGACACCGGTGACGTTGAAAAAAGTAGGCAAAACCCATTGGCTGCCGAAAACATGTGACCTCTAATTTAAAAGAACAGCGCCGCCCAGCTTCGCGTCATTCTGAGCTTGCAATTCACCGAGGACGGAGGTTTCCGTCCAGTTAGCTAGGGGTTAGATTCTGGGTAGGCAGGGACAGGCTAGGATAGGAAGGAGAAGACAACCAACAGCTCTTATAAGAGCTAAATTCCAGGGAGAAGCTTGTCAGTGTAACGTGGCACTGACGGGCTCAATCGCCGCAACCCAGCTTTCCCAGGATCCTGAATGGAATACACTGTCAGTGTATTCCCGTATACCCGATATATACCCCGATACCCGTTCCAACGGTGTGCCCCCCCACCTTCACCCCAGAAATACCCTGCAAGTCCCCTAGCAATAGAATTGGGGCTATATACACCCACAATTTTTACTACTGGTATACAGTGCCATTGTCTGACTGGGAATTCAAAGAATATATTGGGAATACAAATACCCTCATTTCTTGCTACTGCCATATAGTGCCAGTGTCTGACTGGGAATTCAAAGAATATATTGGGGTTACGTGCACCCACAATTTTTACTACTGGTATACAGTGCCATTGTCTGACTGGGAATTCAAAGAATATATTGGGGTTATAAATACCCTCATTTCTTGCTACTGCCATATAGTGCCAGTTTCTGACTGGTAATTCAAAGAATATATTGGGGTTACGTGCACCCACAATTTTTACTACTGGTATACAGTGCCATTGTCTGACTGGGAATTCAAAGAATATATTGGGGTTATAAATACCCTCATTTCTTGCTACTGCCATATAGTGCCAGTTTCTGACTGGTAATTCAAAGAATATATTGGGGTTACGTGCACCCACAATTTTTACTACTGGTATACAGTGCCATTGTCTGACTGGGAATTCAAAGAATATATTGGGGTTATAAATACCCTCATTTCTTGCTACTGCCATATAGTGCCATTGTCTGACTGGGAATTCAAAGAATATATTGGGGTTACGTGCACCCACAATTTTTACTACTGGTATACAGTGCCATTGTCTGACTGGGAATTCAAAGAGTATATTGGGAATACAAATACCCTCATTTCTTGCTACTGCCATATAGTGCCAGTGTCTGACTGGTAATTCAAAGAATATATTGGGGTTACGTGCACCCACAATTTTTACTACTGGTATACAGTGCCATTGTCTGACTCGGAATTCAAAGAGTATATTGGGAATACAAATACCCTCATTTCTTGCTACTGCCATATAGTGCCAGTTTCTGACTGGTAATTCAAAGAATATATTGGGGTTACGTGCACCCACAATTTTTACTACTGGTATACAGTGCCATTGTCTGACTGGGAATTCAAAGAATATATTGGGGTTACGTGCACCCACAATTTTTACTACTGGTATACAGTGCCATTGTCTGACTGGGAATTCAAAGAATATATTGGGGTTATAAATACCCTCATTTCTTGCTACTGCCATATAGTGCCATTGTCTGACTGGGAATTCAAAGAATATATTGGGGTTACGTGCACCCACAATTTTTACTACTGGTATACAGTGCCATTGTCTGACTGGGAATTCAAAGAATATATTGGGGTTATAAATACCCTCATTTCTTGCTACTGCCATATAGTGCCATTGTCTGACTGGGAATTCAAAGAATATATTGGGGTTACGTGCACCCACAATTTTTACTACTGGTATACAGTGCCATTGTCTGACTGGGAATTCAAAGAGTATATTGGGAATACAAATACCCTCATTTCTTGCTACTGCCATATAGTGCCAGTGTCTGACTGGTAATTCAAAGAATATATTGGGGTTACGTGCACCCACAATTTTTACTACTGGTATACAGTGCCATTGTCTGACTGGGAATTCAAAGAGTATATTGGGAATACAAATACCCTCATTTCTTGCTACTGCCATATAGTGCCAGTGTCTGACTGGTAATTCAAAGAATATATTGGGGTTACGTGCACCCACAATTTTTACTACTGGTATACAGTGCCATTGTCTGACTGGGAATTCAAAGAATATATTGGGGTTTCGTGCACCCACAATTTTTACTACTGGTATACAGTGCCATTGTCTGACTGGGAATTCAAAGAATATATTGGGGTTATAAATACCCTCATTTCTTGCTACTGCCATATAGTGCCAGTTTCTGACTGGTAATTCAAAGAATATATTGGGGTTACGTGCACCCACAATTTTTACTACTGGTATACAGTGCCATTGTCTGACTGGGAATTCAAAGAATATATTGGGGTTATAAATACCCTCATTTCTTGCTACTGCCATATAGTGCCAGTTTCTGACTGGTAATTCAAAGAATATATTGGGGTTACGTGCACCCACAATTTTTACTACTGGTATACAGTGCCATTGTCTGACTGGGAATTCAAAGAATATATTGGGGTTATAAATACCCTCATTTCTTGCTACTGCCATATAGTGCCATTGTCTGACTGGGAATTCAAAGAATATATTGGGGTTACGTGCACCCACAATTTTTACTACTGGTATACAGTGCCATTGTCTGACTGGGAATTCAAAGAGTATATTGGGAATACAAATACCCTCATTTCTTGCTACTGCCATATAGTGCCAGTGTCTGACTGGTAATTCAAAGAATATATTGGGGTTACGTGCACCCACAATTTTTACTACTGGTATACAGTGCCATTGTCTGACTGGGAATTCAAAGAGTATATTGGGAATACAAATACCCTCATTTCTTGCTACTGCCATATAGTGCCAGTTTCTGACTGGTAATTCAAAGAATATATTGGGGTTACGTGCACCCACAATTTTTACTACTGGTATACAGTGCCATTGTCTGACTGGGAATTCAAAGAATATATTGGGGTTACGTGCACCCACAATTTTTACTACTGGTATACAGTGCCATTGTCTGACTGGGAATTCAAAGAATATATTGGGGTTATAAATACCCTCATTTCTTGCTACTGCCATATAGTGCCAGTTTCTGACTGGTAATTCAAAGAATATATTGGGGTTACGTGCACCCACAATTTTTACTACTGGTATACAGTGCCATTGTCTGACTGGGAATTCAAAGAATATATTGGGGTTATAAATACCCTCATTTCTTGCTACTGCCATATAGTGCCAGTTTCTGACTGGTAATTCAAAGAATATATTGGGGTTACGTGCACCCACAATTTTTACTACTGGTATACAGTGCCATTGTCTGACTGGGAATTCAAAGAATATATTGGGGTTATAAATACCCTCATTTCTTGCTACTGCCATATAGTGCCATTGTCTGACTGGGAATTCAAAGAATATATTGGGGTTACGTGCACCCACAATTTTTACTACTGGTATACAGTGCCATTGTCTGACTGGGAATTCAAAGAGTATATTGGGAATACAAATACCCTCATTTCTTGCTACTGCCATATAGTGCCAGTGTCTGACTGGTAATTCAAAGAATATATTGGGGTTACGTGCACCCACAATTTTTACTACTGGTATACAGTGCCATTGTCTGACTGGGAATTCAAAGAATATATTGGGGTTACGTGCACCCACAATTTTTACTACTGGTATACAGTGCCATTGTCTGACTGGGAATTCAAAGAGTATATTGGGAATACAAATACCCTCATTTCTTGCTACTGCCATATAGTGCCAGTGTCTGACTGGTAATTCAAAGAATACATTGGGGTTACGTGCACCCACAATTTTTACTACTGGTATACAGTGCCATTGTCTGACTGGGAATTCAAAGAATATATTGGGGTTACGTGCACCCACAATTTTTACTACTGGTATACAGTGCCATTGTCTGACTGGGAATTCAAAGAATATATTGGGGTTATAAATACCCTCATTTCTTGCTACTGCCATATAGTGCCAGTTTCTGACTGGTAATTCAAAGAATATATTGGGGTTACGTGCACCCACAATTTTTACTACTGGTATACAGTGCCATTGTCTGACTGGGAATTCAAAGAATATATTGGGGTTATAAATACCCTCATTTCTTGCTACTGCCATATAGTGCCATTGTCTGACTGGGAATTCAAAGAATATATTGGGGTTACGTGCACCCACAATTTTTACTACTGGTATACAGTGCCATTGTCTGACTGGGAATTCAAAGAATATATTGGGGTTATAAATACCCTCATTTCTTGCTACTGCCATATAGTGCCAGTTTCTGACTGGTAATTCAAAGAATATATTGGGGTTACGTGCACCCACAATTTTTACTACTGGTATACAGTGCCATTGTCTGACTGGGAATTCAAAGAATATATTGGGGTTATAAATACCCTCATTTCTTGCTACTGCCATATAGTGCCATTGTCTGACTGGGAATTCAAAGAATATATTGGGGTTACGTGCACCCACAATTTTTACTACTGGTATACAGTGCCATTGTCTGACTGGGAATTCAAAGAGTATATTGGGAATACAAATACCCTCATTTCTTGCTACTGCCATATAGTGCCAGTGTCTGACTGGTAATTCAAAGAATATATTGGGGTTACGTGCACCCACAATTTTTACTACTGGTATACAGTGCCATTGTCTGACTGGGAATTCAAAGAATATATTGGGGTTATAAATACCCTCATTTCTTGCTACTGCCATATAGTGCCAGTTTCTGACTGGTAATTCAAAGAATATATTGGGGTTACGTGCACCCACAATTTTTACTACTGGTATACAGTGCCAATTTCTAACTAGGAATTCAAAATGCGCAAGGCTCCCGGAAAGGGACGTGGACGAGGCCGTGGGCGAGGTCGGGGGAATGGTTCTGGGGAGCAAGGTAGCAGTGAAGCCACAGGGCGTCCCGTGCCTACTCCTGTGGGGCAGCAAGCATTGCGCCACTCCACAGTGCCAGGGTTGCTTGCCACATTAACTAAACTGCAGGGTACAAACCTTAGTAGGCCCGAGAACCAGGAACAGGTCTTGCAATGGCTGTCAGAGAACGCTTACAGCACATTGTCCAGCAGCCAGTCAGACTCTGCCTCCTCTCCTCCTATTACCCAACAGTCTTGTCTTCCTTCCTCCCAAAATTCCGAAGCTTTACAGAACAATAACCCAAACTGTCCCTGCTCCCCAGAGCTGTTCTCCGCTCCTTTCATTGTCCCTCAACCTGCCTCTCCACGTCACGATTCCACGAACCTAACAGAGGAGCATCTGTGTCCAGATGCTCAAACACTAGAGTCTCCTCCATCTCCGTTCGATTTGGTGGTGGATGACCAGCAACCCACCCTCATCGACGATGATGTGACGCAGTTGCCGTCAGGGCATCCAGTTGACCGGCGCATTGTGCGGGAGGAGGAGATGAGACAGGAGTTGGAAGAGGAAGTGGTGGATGATGAGGACACTGACCCGACCTGGACAGGGGGGATGTCAAGCGGGGAAAGTAGTGTGGATGTTGAGGCAGGTGCAGCACCAAAAAGGGTAGCTAGAGGCAGAGGCAGAGGTCAGCAGCTTAGGCGAAGCCAGGCCACACCTGGAATCTCCCAAGATGTTCCAGTTCGTACCCAGCCCCGAAAAACTCCCACCTCGAGGGCACGTTTCTCGAAGGTGTGGAGTTTTTTCAAGGAATGCGCCGAGGACAGATATAGTGTTGTCTGCACAATTTGCCTCTCGAAATTGATTAGGGGCTCTGAGAAGAGCAACCTGTCCACCACTTCAATGCGCCGTCATTTGGAATCCAAGCACTGGAATCAGTGGCAGGCAGCAACGGCAGGACAAAGGCCGCCTGCCGTTCACGCCACTGCCACTGCCTCTGCCACTGCCTCTGCCACTGCCACTGCTGACTGTGCTGGCGATGCACTCCAGAGGACGAGCCAGGACACCACTTCATCTGCCTCCGCCACTTTGTTGACTTCTACCTCATCCTCCCCTGGTCCTGTCTTATCTCCTTCTCCTGCACCATCAAAGGCACCATCAGGCGTTTCTTTACAACAACCCACCATCTCTCAGACATTGGAGCGGCGGCAGAAATACACTGCTAACCACCCACACGCGCAAGCCTTGAACGCCAACATCGCTAAACTGCTGGCCCAGGAGATGTTGGCGTTCCGGCTTGTTGAAACTCCCGCCTTCCTGGACCTGATGGCAACTGCGGCACCTCGCTATGCCGTCCCTAGCCGTCACTACTTCTCCCGGTGTGCCGTCCCCGCCTTGCACCAGCACGTGTCACTCAACATCAGGCGGGCCCTTAGTTCCGCGCTTTGCACAAAGGTCCACTTGACCACCGACGCGTGGACAAGTGCATGCGGACAGGGACGCTACATTTCACTGACGGCACACTGGGTGAATGTAGTTGAGGCTGGGACTGCTTCCCAAACTGGCCCGGTGTACCTCGTCTCCCCGCCTAACATTCCTGGCAGGGACACGAGAAGAACACCCCCCTCCTCCTCCTCCTCTACCGCCTCCTCCTCCGCCACCGCCTCCTCCTCCGCCACCGCCTCCTCCTCCGCTGTTAGATTGACCCCAGCTACGAGTTGGAAACGTTGCAGCACTGGCGTTGGTAGACGTCAGCAGGCTGTGCTGAAGCTGATCAGCTTGGGGGACAGACAGCACACTGCCTCCGAGGTGAGGGATGCCCTCCTCGATGAGACGGCAATATGGTTTGAGCCGCTGCACCTGGGCCCAGGCATGGTCGTTTGTGATAACGGCCGGAACCTGGTAGCAGCTCTGGAGCTTGCCGGACTCCAACATGTTCCATGCCTGGCCCACGTCTTCAACCTAGTGGTGCAACGTTTCCTAAAGAGCTACCCCAATGTTCCAGAGCTACTGGTGAAAGTGCGGCGCATGTGCGCCCACTTTCGCAAGTCGACAGTAGCCGCTGCTAGCTTAAAATCTCTCCAGCAACGCCTGCATGTGCCACAACACCGGCTTTTGTGCGACGTCCCCACACGCTGGAACTCAACGTTTCAGATGTTGAATAGAGTGGTTGAGCAGCAGAGACCTTTGATGGAATACCAGCTACAAAACCCTAGGGTGCCACAAAGTCAGCTGCCTCAGTTTCACATCCATGAGTGGCCATGGATGAGAGACCTTTGTGACATCCTACGGGTCTTTGAGGAGTCCACAAGGAGGGTGAGCTCTGAGGATGCGATGGTGAGCCTTACAATCCCGCTCTTGTGTGTTCTGAGAGAATCCCTGATTGACATCAGGGATAACTCAGATCACACAGAGGAGTTAGGGATAGCATCCGATCCGTCACAGCTGGAGAGTAGGTCCACACATCTGTCCGCTTCACTGCGTTTAATGGAGGAGGAGGAGGAGGAGGAGGAGGAGGAAGAAGAGTTGTCCGATGATGTGATGGTGATACAGGAGGCTTCCGGGCAACTTCGAATCGTCCCATTGTTGCAGCGCGGATGGGTAGACATGGAGGATGAGGAGGAAATGGAGATTGAACTTTCCGGTGGGGCCAGAGGAGTCATGCCAACTAACACTGTGGCAGACATGGCTGAGTTCATGTTGGGGTGCTTTACAACCGACAAGCGTATTGTCAAAATCATGGAGGACAACCAGTACTGGATCTTTGCTATCCTTGACCCCCGGTATAAAAACAACATCTCGTCTTTTATTCCGGTAGAGGGGAGGGCCAAGCGCATCAATGCTTGCCACAGGCAATTGGTGCCGAATATGATGGAGATGTTTCCAGCATGTGACGTTGGCGGCAGGGAGGGCAGTTCCTCCAGTAGGCAACCAAGTTCTCACCGGTCCACACAAACGAGGGGCACACTGTCTAAGGTCTGGGACACCTTGATGGCACCCCCTCGCCAAAGTGCCGCCACGGAGGGTCCTAGTGTCACCAGGCGTGAGAAGTATAGGCGCATGTTGCGGGAATACCTTTCCGACCACAGCCCTGTCCTCTCCGACCCCTCTGCGCCCTACACGTATTGGGTGTCGAAGTTGGACCTGTGGCTTGAACTTGCCCTATATGCCTTGGAGGTGCTGTCCTGTCCTGCCGCCAGCGTCCTATCTGAGAGGGTGTTCAGTGCAGCCGGTGGCATCATCACTGACAAGCGCACCCGTCTGTCAGCTGAGAGTGCCGACCGGCTCACTTTGATAAAAATGAACCACCACTGGATAGAGCCTTCATTTTTGTGCCCACCTGTGTAAAGCACCCCAACATGAAACTCCATGTCTGTACTCAACCTCTCCAATTCCTCCGCATCCTCATACTCATCCACCATAAGCGTTGCACAATTCTGCTAATACTAGGCTCCCTCCACCCTGATTTCCCCCAACTCTGCTGGTTAGAGGCTCCCTCCACCCTGATTTCCACCAACTCTGCTGGTTAGAGGCTCCCTCCACCATGAATTGGTCCAAACTGGGTTTTTTAGAGGCTCCCTCCACCATGAATTTGCCCAAACTGGGCTGTTTAGAGGCTCCCTCCACCATGAATTGGTCCAAACTGGGCTGGTTAGAGGCTCCCTCCACCATGAATTGGTCCAAACTGGGCTGGTTAGAGGCTCCCTCCACCATTAATTGGTCCAAACTGGGCTGGTTAGAGGCTCCCTCCACCATGAATTGGTCCAAACTGGGTTTTTTAGAGGCTCCCTCCACCATGAATTGGTCCAAACTGGGCTGGTTAGAGGCTCCCTCCACCATTAATTGGTCCAAACTGGGCTGTTTAGAGGCTCCCTCCACCATTAATTGGTCCAAACTGGGCTGGTTAGAGGCTCCCTCCACCATGAATTGGTCCAAACTGGGTTTTTTAGAGGCTCCCTCCACCATGAATTGGTCCAAACTTGGCTGTTTAGAGGCTCCCTCCACCATGAATTGGTCCAAACTGGGCTGGTTAGAGGCTCCCTCCACCATGAATTTGCCCAAACTGGGCTGTTTAGAGGCTCCCTCCACCATTAATTGGTCCAAACTGGGCTGGTTAGAGGCTTCCTCCACCATGAATTTGCCCAAACTGGGCTGTTTAGAGGCTCCCTCCACCATGAATTGGTCCAAACTGGGTTTTTTAGAGGCTCCCTCCACCATGAATTTGCCCAAACTGGGCTGTTTAGAGGCTCCCTCCACCATGAATTGGTCCAAACTGGGCTGGTTAGAGGCTCCCTCCACCATGAATTGGTCCAAACTGGGCTGGTTAGAGGCTCCCTCCACCATTAATTGGTCCAAACTGGGCTGGTTAGAGGCTCCCTCCACCATGAATTGGTCCAAACTGGGTTTTTTAGAGGCTCCCTCCACCATGAATTTGCCCAAACTGGGCTGTTTAGAGGCTCCCTCCACCATGAATTGGTCCAAACTGGGCTGGTTAGAGGCTCCCTCCACCATTAATTGGTCCAAACTGGGCTGGTTAGAGGCTCCCTCCACCATGAATTGGTCCAAACTGGGCTGGTTAGAGGCTCCCTCCACCATGAATTTGCCCAAACTGGGCTGTTTAGAGGCTCCCTCCACCATTAATTGGTCCAAACTGGGCTGGTTAGAGGCTCCCTCCACCATGAATTTGCCCAAACTGGGCTGTTTAGAGGCTCCCTCCACCATGAATTGGTCCAAACTGGGTTTTTTAGAGGCTCCCTCCACCATTAATTGGTCCAAACTGGGCTGGTTAGAGGCTCCCTCCACCATGAATTGGTCCAAACTGGGCTGGTTAGAGGCTCCCTCCACCATGAATTTGCCCAAACTGGGCTGTTTAGAGGCTCCCTCCACCATTAATTGGTCCAAACTGGGCTGGTTAGAGGCTCCCTCCACCATGAATTGGTCCAAACTGGGTTTTTTAGAGGCTCCCTCCACCATGAATTGGTCCAAACTGGGCTGGTTAGAGGCTCCCTCCACCATGAATTGGTCCAAACTGGGCTGGTTAGAGGCTCCCTCCACCATGAATTGGTCCAAACTGGGCTGGTTAGAGGCTCCCTCCACCATTAATTGGTCCAAACTGGGCTGGTTAGAGGCTCCCTCCACCATGAATTGGTCCAAACTGGGTTTTTTAGAGGCTCCCTCCACCATGAATTGGTCCAAACTGGGCTGGTTAGAGGCTCCCTCCACCATTAATTGGTCCAAACTGGGCTGGTTAGAGGCTCCCTCCACCATTAATTGGTCCAAACTGGGCTGGTTAGAGGCTCCCTCCACCATGAATTGGTCCAAACTGGGTTTTTTAGAGGCTCCCTCCACCATGAATTGGTCCAAACTTGGCTGTTTAGAGGCTCCCTCCACCATGAATTGGTCCAAACTGGGCTGGTTAGAGGCTCCCTCCACCATGAATTTGCCCAAACTGGGCTGTTTAGAGGCTCCCTCCACCATTAATTGGTCCAAACTGGGCTGGTTAGAGGCTCCCTCCACCATGAATTGGTCCAAACTGGGTTTTTTAGAGGCTCCCTCCACCATGAATTTGCCCAAACTGGGCTGTTTAGAGGCTCCCTCCTCCATGAATTGGTCCAAACTGGGCTGGTTAGAGGCTCCCTCCACCATGAATTGGTCCAAACTGGGCTGGTTAGAGGCTCCCTCCACCATTAATTGGTCCAAACTGGGCTGGTTAGAGGCTCCCTCCACCATGAATTGGTCCAAACTGGGTTTTTTAGAGGCTCCCTCCACCATGAATTTGCCCAAACTGGGCTGTTTAGAGGCTCCCTCCACCATGAATTGGTCCAAACTGGGCTGGTTAGAGGCTCCCTCCACCATGAATTGGTCCAAACTGGGCTGGTTAGAGGCTCCCTCCGCCATTAATTGGTCCAAACTGGGCTGGTTAGAGGCTCCCTCCACCATGAATTGGTCCAAACTGGGTTTTTTAGAGGCTCCCTCCACCATGAATTTGCCCAAACTGGGCTGTTTAGAGGCTCCCTCCACCATGAATTGGTCCAAACTGGGCTGGTTAGAGGCTCCCTCCACCATTAATTGGTCCAAACTGGGCTGGTTAGAGGCTCCCTCCACCATGAATTGGTCCAAACTGGGCTGTTTAGAGGCTCCCTCCACCATTAATTGGTCCAAACTGGGCTGGTTAGAGGCTCCCTCCACCATGAATTTGCCCAAACTGGGCTGTTTAGAGGCTCCCTCCACCATGAATTGGTCCAAACTGGGTTTTTTAGAGGCTCCCTCCACCATTAATTGGTCCAAACTGGGCTGGTTAGAGGCTCCCTCCACCATGAATTGGTCCAAACTGGGCTGGTTAGAGGCTCCCTCCACCATGAATTTGCCCAAACTGGGCTGTTTAGAGGCTCCCTCCACCATTAATTGGTCCAAACTGGGCTGGTTAGAGGCTCCCTCCACCATGAATTTGCCCAAACTGGGCTGTTTAGAGGCTCCCTCCACCATGAATTGGTCCAAACTGGGTTTTTTAGAGGCTCCCTCCACCATGAATTGGTCCAAACTGGGCTGGTTAGAGGCTCCCTCCACCATGAATTTCCCAAAACTTGGCTGTTTAGAGGCTCCCTCCACCATTAATTGGTCCAAACTGGGCTGGTTAGAGGCTCCCTCCACCATCAATTGGTCCAAACTGGGGTTTTTAGAGGCTCCCTCCACCATGAATTTGCCCAAACTGGGGTGTTTAGAGGCTCCCTCCACCATGAATTTGCCCAAACTCTGCTGGTTAGAGGCTCAATCCACCCTGATTTTCAAAACAAATGTTGGTGCCAACCTCAACTTACTACAAGGGCCAAATTCACTGCTGGTGACAAGCTCTCCTCACTGCAAGTGCCAAATACACATGTTTCAAGGTGTTTTCCTACTGTCAGAGAGGTGGTATTGAGTGTGTAAAGTGTGTAGTTGTTAGGCTGTGATGTTGGGGTAATAGAGGGTCTTTGGTGTGTTAGATGCCCCCAGACATGCTTCCCCTGCTGTCCCAGTGTCATTCCAGAGGTGTTGGCATCATTTCCTGGGGTGTCATAGTGGACTTGGTGACCCTCCAGACACGGATTTGGGTTTCCCCCTTAACGAGTATCTGTTCCCCATAGACTATAATGGGGTTCGAAACCCGTTCGAACACACGAACATTGAGCGGCTGTTCGAATCGAATTTCGAACCTCGAACATTTTAGTGTTCGCTCATCTCTACATCGAACGCCATGATATTCGATCGAATACCTATTCGATCGAACGGTGTTCGCTCATCTCTAGAGATGAGCGAACACTAAAATGTTCGGGGTTCGAAATCCGATTCGAACAGCCGCACACTGTTCGAACGGGTTTCGAACCCCATTATAATCTATGGGGGGAAATGCTCGTTTCAGGGGTACGCAACATTCGATCAAATTCTACTTACCAAGTCCATGAGTGAGGGTCGTGTAACACTCAGGAGGGCCAGGGCTGGCATCACGGGTAATATATCAGATGTGGCCGGCTTTTAGGGGGTCCCTGGGTCCCAAATGTGCACAAAATCTCCTTTTTGATGTCCCCGACTACCCACCCCCACTCTGATATCTGATAATGACAACAGACAACCAGGTCTCGGGGCTAGCCGTTGCTCTTTTACTAGCAGGACAAAGTAATACAAATGTACATATGGAGTAATCCTTCACATACAATACAGCGATCTTTGTAGGTAGTGCCCAATTGAGCAGGTGATGGAGCTTGGAGCAGGAATGCTTTGGATAGTTTAACTAGTAGTTGCTTGGGTAGTTAAACTTGTATATACTTGTAAAGATGGCCTGTATCCAGGGGGTTAGTCCTCAACAAACTGGGTACACGTATGTAGAAGAGGAACTAGAATGTGCCAGCAGCGGGAGACCCTCAATTTCTGCCAGACTAGCTATGGGCTTCTTAAATATAGATTTGTCCCAAAGACTTACTTGAATAGAGAGATACGTGTGAGGTCCCAGATGTATGGATAGGCAGGTCCGTAAGCTTTAATGCTTGTAAGCTTGGAGCTTCAGAGGAAAACACTCTCTGAGGAGAATCTTGAGTACAGAGGAAGAGACATCTCTGCTTGCAGTGCTCTGAGGGTTGGCTGCCATTTTCAGCTTTCCATGTGTCTGTGTCTACATGTCTTGTCTACCGCTAGCTCCACACAAAGAACTCAGACAAAAGGTCCCCAACCCCCCTAGAGGGGGCTGTAACTCCTCCTCCTCCAGGCCAGTCAAGGGAGCTTGATTGGTCCTGAAGGTCACCTGATTATACTGGACACCCCTTTACACTGGCAACTCAAATTACAATGGCAAAGTATAGGCAGGAGTAGTTCACAAAAACATCCACAAGATGGCGCATTAATAGACTCCCTGTGTGCTGGCTCTGGTAATATATAGAAGGAATGAAGGGGGAGGAAACGCTTTACCTTATATGCAAATGTCCATACTACAAGCGTGCAGGCGCAGGCGATGGCGGCAGGGAAGGCCATGTGGTATCCAGTCCCCCATCCAGGAGGGGAGGGGAGCACTGATGATGGCTGCCCTGTGTCCACGATGACCGGAGGCCTCCGGGGAGGAACGCAGGCTGGCCGGGTCCTTAGCAGGGGAGCCGGGAGATGAGCCGCGTGGAGGAGAAGCGGTGGCGGGCGCCATCTTGGATCCTGTGTGGATGCAGGCTGCTTCGAAACGCGGTCCCCGGAGAAACCGCTCGATGGAGAGGTCGTAGGATGCCCCAGGAGGGGTTGAAGAGGATCGCTGTGTCCCCCTGCGAGATTTGCCCATGTCGGAAGGGCTGTAGAGAAGCCGGTCGGTCGGAACAGCAGGCTATATCGGAGGCCGGGGAAGGAGCTCAGGCGACGTGCGTCTCTACTTCTCCATAGCCAGGCCACGCCCCCCGGAGAGGCACTTTTAGACCTAATTTTAATAAATGAACCTGACACACTGTCAAAAGTGGAGGTTGGTGGACATCTGGGTAATAGTAAGCATAACATAATAAGTTTTCTTGTACACATTAAGAAGATGTTCATTAGAGGGGGTACAAAAACACTAAACTTCAGGAAGGCCAATTTTAACCAGCTGAGAGAGGAGCTTAGCAGCATAAACTGGGACAATGTCCTCAACGTGACGGGAACACAAACTAAATGGGACATCTTCAAAAATATACTAAACTAGCAGGAGGACCCGGGTTCGCACGGGTATATTTCATTTTTTGTTTGTGTAGTGGCCCCATAAGAATTGTCCAGTTTTGCACTGGTGTATTTTGTATATCGTTTGTGTGTGTCCATAAGCGTCATGTGATCATGTGTATCTCATTTCGAATATCAGTGAAAAACCTGTGATCAGTTGTTATGGAGACCTTGAGTAAATATGTGTGTATATGACCTTGTGTAACAGTGTCATCCACAGCGCCCTGCCCCTTTAAGGCTGACATAACGTAGTGAAGGAAAATGGCTGGGTTGCTATGGAAACCTAGAGTAAAACTGTGGTACTCTGTGCAGAGCCGTGTATCTAATCCTCCGTACTGTATGCTGACGCATGTATCTATTCCACTGGCATGTGGTATTGTGTGCAGATGCACGTATGTAATCCTCCGCTGTGTGGTATTGTGTAAAGAGGCGCATATCTTATCCTACAGCGTGTGGAACTGTGTGTAAACGCGTGTATCTCAGTTTGGATATCTGTGTAGGATTGTGCATGTGGAGTGACCATGTGTATTGCAGTTGGAATATGAGTGAAAAACTTGCAGGTTTGTATTGGCTAAGGCAGGGAGGGGAGGGAGGGAGCATTGTGTTGGGAATGCTGTATCTCAGCAATGGTACTTCCGAGCGAGTTGGAGTCTCGTCTTAAACCTTCCCGGATACCTGAAGTATCTCTGTACCGAATTTGGTGAAGATCGGTCCATTCGTTTGGTCGCGCATAAAGAACAGACAGACAAGAATTCATTTTTATAAGATAGAGAGAAGAGATGAGTATAACGCACTATATAAACTGGCCCTATCTGACCCTGAGGTAATTGTACGGTACCGGATTTATACAGTCTCTTAGCTCTCTGTGGTGCTCCCTCGGTGCAGGCCTGGGTCCAGGAACTCAGCAAACTCTGTCTTGGGTGAAGGTCTGACCACAGTGATGGCAGTCTAATGATGGCACCTCCAGAAAACAGTCTATGAATATTTGGTTGAGCTTCAGCCATCCATAGCAAGTCTCTCAACCGGCCTTTAGTCTCTACTAAGACTCTCAACAACACTGCTGCTTTTTCCTGTAAGCCTCTGCAGTGCTTCGGGCCTTGCACTATGCTCTTAGAGGCTATGGCTGACTAACAGGTCCTCACAGCACAGAATCTGGGCCCAAACTGGCTGCTCTCAGCTTCCTGCTCCACGTCACTTCCTTTGGACTGCACCATTAAGCAGGCAGAACCAGGGAGATTATTGTCTCTTACATTAGTACAGTCCTAGGCAATAAAAGGTAATGTCACAGAAAAGTTTGAAAGGGGCAACTAACTCCTACAATTCTCAGGTGCCTTTGACTATTTTATTCGTGGGCATTCTCCTTTCACCTGTTCTATAAAAAAGCAGCAAAATAAACCCGTTACAGTCAGCCTAGTTTTTATTCACACACTTCATTTCTATGGGTCCATAAACAAGGCTGTAGATTTTGTGTCCATGCCCTATACCAGGAACAGAAATTATGAAGCATATCCTACTGTAGGAGATCCAACAAGTCTTTATACAGATCCAGAGCTGCGGATAACACACGAAAATGTGTTTATTTTTGTTAAGGATTAGTATTCACGGACAGTAAAAACTACTACACTCGTGTGCAGTAGGCCTTAGCCAAAGCTTACACTTAGGCTAAGGCCACACGTACCATAATGCAGCGCAGTCGATTCATCTTTTTTCATTATTGTTTTGCAGAATTTACCTCGGTGGCCTTTCTTCGCTTATTATACTTATATTGGAAACATCAGCATTTCCCCAGGTATAATGGACATGTTCAGACTTTCCAAAATTTGTCACACACTCAGTCACTATAAAAGATACTGTAAAACTAAAGCGTTTCTATAACAAGGAGCTTCCGCCCTCTAGAAAAAAAAAAAAAATTCAGCGTACTGTCTGCTTTCTCGATCTGTGCTGGTCCCGTAGCTCTTCACCGCCAGAAGGCGGAATTCTAGCGGTATACAAAACCGCATGAGCCCCAGGCGGTGAAAGGTCCTCTGTAAAGGGAAATGTATCACAAAGCTCTCGAGGGGGGAGTGAAAGCCGAACACCTGCTCCAGACCGCAAATGGTGCCTTTTAGGTCCGGTTCACATCTGTGGCAGACGGAGCCCATTGAAAATGGCAGAGGAAAGAAAAAAAAAAAAAAATCGCAGCGCGGACAATTATATCTACGGAAACGCTGGCGAATTCCCTGTAGATATAATTTCTGTTACAGAAAGTAGTTAGCGGAGGAAAACTCCATGAACTTTCTGTTCAAAGAGCTGCAGGAAGAACAGCGATGCGTTCACGCCACAGTTGTTCCCGCAGCGCTTTAGCGCTGTGCTTCCGGCCCGTGCTTAAAAGTCGTAGCAAATGCGAGATGGATTGGGAACCGCAGACGCTTAAAATTGAAAGGCATGTCGCTTGGTAGCAACACCTGACACTGAAGAGATGAATGACCTGGCTTTGAATAGTAAATACAGAGCAGCCCTCCCACAGTATTAGGGTCCGTTCACACGGAGGAAAATGACGCTGTATTTGGCACTGAATTTTCAGAGCTGGGAAAAAAAAAAAAAAAAAAAAGCACCTCCCATTGATTTCAATGGGCTCTGCTAGCTTTTTATTTATTTTTTCTCACTCACGTAATTTTCCGCTAGCTGAAAATACAGCGCCATTTTCCTCTGTGTGAATGGACCCATACTATGACCTGAACTGACATCTCGGTAATGAAAACCGCCTCACCGGCAGACTGGTGAAGTTGCCGATAGCAGCCAGAGCTCAGCTTTCGCTTTACCTCAGCAGCTCCAGTGATGAAAGCTCCTGCATAGTAAGCAATAATGACACTATGAGGCAGTTTTCACCTGACCAATATTGCTGCTCAGTAAGGCTGCTTGCACACTAAAGGATTTTTCATGGCTCCCTGGGCTATGGATACTACATCTCCATAAACTTCTATAGAGCTGCAAAAGTCACAGCTTTGTGCACAAAGTCGTCTATGGAACCACCGAATCCATGGCACGGAGGCCCGTAAAAAAATACTGTAGCGTGCAAACAGCCACTAAGGATACCAGACATGTTTTGTCAGTGCATTCATGTATGTGTGCACGTGTGTGATCCACGAGTATGTATCCGTGCGCGTATGCACATATGTCATCCATATATGTGTAATCCATGAGTTTGTGCGTGTGCAATGCAAGTGTCCATGTGTGCACTCTGTTCGTCCACGTATATAGTGTGCATCCATCCGAGTGTGTTCCCCGTGCGTGTGTATGGTGTGCATGTGGTATTTATGGGGGTAGTGTTTGTGTTGTATGTATCTAGAGAGGTCTGGTTTTTGTGTTGTGCTTGTAGGTTGGTGTATGTGTGATGTTTATATGGTTTGGGTGAAATACGTGTTGTGGCCCCTTTAGTGGTGACCCTTTTGTGCAGTTGCTATAATCCGTCCCTGTCAGTCACAACCGTTTTTCCCTTCAGCGCTTTCACATTTCCCAATTCTATGAATAGGGCCTAACTTCAGGGACCCAAATCTCATGACGAGGGGGGAGGCGCTAGCAAGATGTAACGTGCGCAGTACTCTGCTCCTGTGGGTGGAGAGGGGTGTGTGCTAAATTTCACTCAAATCAGGCAAGAACTGTGGATTTGTATAGAGCAGACTACTACAGATTTGGAGATATATAAAATATATAGATATGAAAATGCAGGAAATTTCAGCTATTTGCAGTTTTGCTGATAGCCAGCTCTGTTATCTCTATGTAAACACACAGATAGTACTCAGTGGCTTCAGTACAAGCAGCTGCATATTATCTGATCTGCAGAAGCTGCTGCCACAGATGAGAAAACCCCCTTTAATCCAAATTGGCAGATGTAGAAGAGCTTGGTAGGTGGTGCATATATGAAAATGTAGCAGAGCCTTACTTGCGGTAACAACTGATGGCAGGTTTTTCAATGATATCCATACTGATACACATGATGCTTGTGGACCAATAGAAACTCACAGGGTCTTTAGTGTTCACATACACACAGCTTTCCATAGCAGCTACTCTATTCGTATGGGGCCACTACACAAACAAAAGATTAAATATACCTGTGCAAAGCCAGGTCTTCCTGCTAGAAAATATATATACACACACACACACTACATATTGTTACTTTACACACAGCTCTGTTTCCAGTTTATTCTCTCCCACAGCTCTACTACAGCAGCCTCCCCCTGTCCCCCTTTAGCGCAGTCCTGTACAGCTTCTACCTTGCATAAGGCTACTGTGACCGGTCACACTTGTGTGGAGCCTTTACATAACTGACAAGGTTTTTTTGCAGGACCTACAAAAAAAAAAAAAAAAATCCTGGCACAGAGGCCAAGTTCAGTTTTTTGGTCAGGATTTTGAGGCCATAGCCAGATACAGTCTCAAAATCCTGACCAAAAAGATGGCTCTCATTGAAGTCAATGAGATCCACTCCGGTCTTTTTTCCAGGAGCAGTTTCTTCTGGAAGAGAGGAGAGCTGCTCATTCAGGCTGTTTTGCCTCAGTGCGCAGCTGGATGCCGGGGTAGTGCACCAGCTTTCAGTCGCAGTTACCTGGCTTTAGGTCCTGAACCTGAGGCAGCCTCCGCCTCAGGTTTCGGACCAAAAAACTCCATCTGAACTTACCCTTAGTATTGCTGGCAGTTTGTGGACCTGCAGCAAAGAAGAAATTCCACCTTTGTTTGTAAACCACACAGTAGAATAAAGATATCATGTGAAGACAACCATTACAATGGGAAATTTCACTTTATTATTCTGGAGACATTTCAGAAACAAATATACAATACAATAAGAATTGTGACTTTTTGGAGTCTAGACCATAATTGCAAGAACTTTCTAAGATCTGTCAGAATTGGTAGCTGGTTAAGAAAAACATTTTTTGTACTGCATTAGCCAGTGGATATGAAATCAATAAAAAACAAAAACGAGTCTTTAATAAAGGATCCACTACCAATGACAGATTAAGAGTTTTCGAAATATACCTGAGGAAGAAGCAGAGAGCATCAAAAGCTTGTAATCTGTCATTAGTAAGGGGGCGTTCACACAATCGTCGGTGTCCGCTGCTAATGTCCGCACAAGATTTTGAATGGACATTAGCAGCGGACACAGATTGTAGTGTGAACGCCCCCTTAGACATTAAAATAAATGTATCCACTTCTGAAGATTCAAGTTTTGTTTTTTTTTATATATAGCTAGTTATGTTCATAGGAAACTTTACAGCAAAAAGACAAATTGAAACATTTCATAGAACTAATAGTTGATACTCGAGATGAAGGTCAAGCCAGGTGTCCATGTCACATGTTCTCCACTCCTGAAGCAAGCACAAGTCTAGAAGAGAAAGTAAGTTCATGTCATTTTACAGAAAAATTGGAAACCGGATATGACAAAATAAATTTGGAATGCTATAAGATACGACAACCGACCGACAAAAACGCTCCACTACATACTTTTGGAATGAACATTTTACCGCCATTGCAAACAAAGAAAAACTCTTAGCACACCGTCATCCGTCCACACAACACTGACAACCTGCTGCAAAACCAAGACTGCAGGATGCAGCAAACAAAGCCTGAGCAGCCACCTTTAGACCAGAGGGTTTTCTGGCGACTGGTGTCAGATGCTGGTCAATGCAGCTACACTCCCGCCACGATGCTGTATAAGCTAAGCAGCGCAGCTACTAAAGTGAAGTCCTCAATTGGAAATCTGATATGGATAAGGCCTAAAATACCAACTCTTGAAGCTCCCTGTAAAAGAAAGCAGGGATTCCTGTAACTTGCAGGCCCAAATAGCACATGATCTCCAGCCCCTGCTAAGCCCCATACCACTCGCGGTGATGTTACCAAAATATAGACAAGCATAGGAATACGCTCCGGCCGAAAGCGTGGCCACCATGCGCTATAGTACAAGCAACACCACCACTTGTAGCACAGTGCCCAACAAGCACCAAAAACCCATGTGCTGCCTGTGCCTACATATCACAGAAGTCACCGCCACCTTCCACAGGGAGCTCCCTGAGTTGAGACTCCAGGCCTCATCCAGCCAGACGCCCGCTTAAGGGCTTCACTGAAGCAGCTACTCCACTCAGACCACACAGCACCGCAGAAAGAACACAGCTACACTGGCCAGCGTTTGATACCAGTTGCCAGAAAGCCCATCTGGACTTTAGGCGCCTACCCATGACTCGGTTCACCACAACCCTTAGCGTTAACCCCACAGCAAACTGCCTGTACTGTATGAAAAGAGTTTTGAGTACCAAGAGAGGTTTTGCCTTCATCCCATTAAATAGACCCCATGCTAAAAGTTGATACTACAAGTAGACGTACTAAATATAGCAGTCTACCCACATCCTCCACCACCCTCTCCATCACCACATGAAGGCTCAGATTCATAAGGAGGGGTTTATGAACCCTTACCTCAGACGCAACAATGGTAAAGGCAGTTTTGGGAACTACAGACTATAAGGATAATGTGCCACTGAGCTTTGAAGAGACTCACAAATGCAAACCACATATGGACAACCATCAATAACCTGCCCCATCTTACAAGAACACTGACACACTGCAACATCGCACAACCTAAACATAGCATGCACCGACAGGACCCCTCAGAGATCTGGCACAGAACAGGAATGCCAACTCCTGAGAACGAAAGCAGCCATTTCCGTAATGAGCAGGAGCAAACAGCACATGATCTCCGGCACATGTGCTGCCCGTTCCTACAGGTCACAGAAGTCACCACCATCGTCTTCAGGGAGCTCCTGAGTTGGACTCCAACTGTTACCCACAATCTCCACTTGGTGGGGTTTAGTTCAGCACCTACACTGCTCAGATCATACAGCATCACAGTGCGGGAATCACAAATCCCACGCAGCTTGTGACATGTCCCCTCAGTGCTAGCCGGATGCAGGATTTGACAAGTCATGACAGCCATCCACACCTAGTCTACATCTACTTGCCCCTTCATGACTCTACAACGCATTATCTTTCTAACAACTAACCACACAGTAGGATACAAGCTTTATAAACCTAGATTAGAGGTCAGTTCTCAAGGACACAGGCAAACCCTAAAGAGCACATAGTAATCTACCGCTAGTGCCCTCCACCACCCCTGCCATCACCACACGAAGGCTTGAATTCATAATGAGGGACTTATGATCCATAGACCTCCGACATAACAATGAAGAGGATAGCTTTAGGCACCAGTTTTATATTGATCCTTGCTCACAGCAGCTGCAAAATACCCAAAAAAAAGGCCAAATGGAACTTACCTACAACCTTGCAGATGGCAAGGTGATGTTCTTCTAGTAGTAGATCCAGCTTTCACAGCTACAAAAGAGGAAAACACGACACTTAAAAAACGTTTTAGTGTCGATTCAGAAACTGCAGCAGATTGATGTCGAATTTAAGAAATCCAACAATATTCAGACAAAGGGTAGAACTTATGCATCATAGAGTTATATAGTGAGCAGAACATTCAATACAGTAACACTTACCGTACTTACCCTGATCTTCTCAGCAGAACAAACATAAATCACATTATCACAATAGCATTGTACGGTGAACAGACATACTAAACTATGGTGCTAAAGTAAGAAGGGGATGGAGGGGTGGGAAGTGTGGGGGGGGGGGCGGAGTCATTCTGATCAAAGTATTAAAGTGATAACCCCTCCATTATCACAATGATACAGTGACAATAATGACCAAGATTTTTTAGTGACCAGTTACCCAAGAGTTGCCAGAGACAGTAATAAGGGTAGTGTGTCTAATATTATATACACAGAGGAAGGTGGAGGAAGACAAGGCCAGCAAATACAACCTATAACCCCGACAGAGTTGATCCAGAGGAAGGTGAAAACTGGCAGTCAGTACAAGACCCAGGATCAACTATTCTAACAAGTGTAAAACCCTCATACAGTAGGGAATATTGAAATATAATATCCACAGTGTGTCATTTTATAACATTCATATACACATTAGATAAGGTTGCATAAAGAGAAACATACATAAAGTACAGCCCTACAGAGTTGATCCAGAGGAAGGCAAAAAACCCCATGAGGCCGATGCCAATAACCCCATGTTATGGGAAAAAATTCCTTCCCGACTCCAGTACGGCAGTCAGTATAAGACCCTGGAAAAACTCGTCTAGATTTACCATTAGGACTGGGGACAGCCAAAAAAAAGTAGTAATACATGCATTCTCTATAGTAGGTTGAGCTAGGGCTGGGCCAACAGTCTCCATACAGTAGTATGGTGAGCTGCCATTTCCCTACAGCTTATATTAGTCTAGGCATACTAATGCCATTAGGATTAGACTCATTTCTATCATGGTATTAGAGGGAAAAACCTACTACAACTCAGGGGGCCTAGGGCAGAGACTAGCCAAAGCAGAAAGTTACTCTGATGGCATGGTGAAGCAAGAAATGCAGAGCATCAATTGCAAAGTTTTTTTTCTTTTCTTAATTTAATTACTAGCCTTCACACGGTGTTACATCAATATCCCCTCCAATATCAATGCAACGGGTCATGCTCCGGCACCCTATCTAGCTAGGAGTAGGGATGGGCCTATGGCCTCACCATGCAGTTGTATGGTGAGCTGCCAGGTTGTTTTATTAGTCTAGGCATACTAATGCCACTAGGCGGCGGCGTTCTCATCAGAGCATTAAAGCAATAACTCGCCCAACTATCACAGTAACACAATGACAAAAGCAGCCAAAACCGCCAGACTAGGGCTACACCTATTAATGCCATTAGGAATAAGGGAGGCCAGTTCCATCAAATGCATTAATGCAATAACCGGCCGAAATATCACAGAAATACAATGACAGACGGCTAAACCCGTCAGGATCTGCTCTCAAGTAGAACTGGCAGGCATAGCTCTCTATAAGACCCGCCAAGGCATAGATCTGTTAAGAACCACCGGGCGCTGTCTCTATAAGAACTGCCAAGCACAGCTCGCTCTATAAGAACGGTCACCTTCAGAGCTCCCACAGAGTTCCACAGGCAAAGCTAAGAGCAAATAAAATGGGGAAACCCTACCGTGTCAAACCAGCCAGTCTCCACGTCTCTGCAGCACACCAGTCCACGCCGTCCTCCTTCTGCACAACTAGTCTCCGTGTACTACAACAGCTGTATTTAAGGCATCACATGCTTGCCACGCCCCCTCACGTGTTTCTGAGGGGGCGTGGCCAACTAATTGGGAAGGTTTCTACACAGCTGTTGTAGCACGTGCCAAACAAGTGAAAGTGGGTGTGGCTGGAATAAATTCACATAGCAGGCAAACAGCAGACTGTCTAAAGCAATATGTTTCTAAAGCTTTCTAAAGTTTATATGACTGTGCTGACAGTACCAGTATTAAAGATGGTAGACGCGAAAACCTAGTGGGCTAAAGGACTTCCGGTGACGACGAGATCATGTGATCAGACTGGCGTGGGCGGAGCTATTCAGGACAGTGCCGAGTTACACAGGAAAAGGAAGTTGCAGTGAATGGAGACTGGAAGGAGGTAAGAGACAGCATGTGTAAGCAAGAGGGGTGGAAAGGGCTGGGGGAGGGGGGTCAGGCTGTGTGTGAGCATGATAGAGGAGTTTGGCTGGGTAAAGGCTAAATACTAGACTCCGTAAGGACCGTCTGCCGTTACAAGGTCACATGACCGGATAGGCGTGTCTTTACTTGTAAGCAGGACCTTCCACAGTATCCTGTGTAGTGGAGCAACATGGAGAGCTGCGAGGTGCACGATTTAGTGAAGGGGGGGAAGATACAGTAGGTGGACTGCAGGGAGTAGTGTAGAGGGGGAGAGATGTGCAGGGTCGGACTGGCCCGCCGGGAGACCGGGGAATCCCCCGTAGGCCCCAGCCTGGACTATTAAGACCCTCATTATGGGTTCCTACCGGACCTCCACTGCCTTTTGTTTTTAGTAGACAGTGGAGGTTCGGTAAGGCGTCTGCCCAGGGCGGGTGTCAGCACCCGGGCAAGTCACTGTGAAGTATGAAGGGAGAGAGACTCCGTGCTGAAGAGACAGCATGTGTGAGTAATAGGGGAGACATGGGGGGGCAGACTGTGTGAGCAAGAGCGGAGACATGGGGGCCAGGCTGTGTGAGCAAGAGGGGAGACATGGAGGTGTAGGCTGTGTGAGCAAGAGGGGAGACATGGAGGTGTAGGCTGTGTGAGCAAGAGGGGAGACATGGAGGTGTAGGCTGTGTGAGCAAGAGGGGAGACATGGAGGTGCAGGCTGTGTGAGCAAGAGGGGAGACATGGAGGTGTAGGCTGTGTGAGCAAGAGGGGAGACATGGGGGGGCAGGCTGTGTGAGCAAGAGGGGAGACATGGAGGTGTAGGCTGTGTGAGCAAGAGGGGAGACATGGAGGTGTAGGCTGTGTGAGCAAGAGGGGAGACATGGAGGTGTAGGCTGTGTGAGCAAGAGGGGAGACATGGAGGTGCAGGCTGTGTGAGCAAGAGGGGAGACATGGAGGTGCAGGCTGTGTGAGCAAGAGGGGAGACATGGAGGTGCAGGCTGTGTGAGCAAGAGGGGAGACATGGAGGTGCAGGCTGTGTGAGCAAGAGGGGAGACATGGAGGTGCAGGCTGTGTGAGCAAGAGGGGAGACATGGAGGTGCAGGCTGTGTGAGCAAGAGGGGAGACATGGAGGTGCAGGCTGTGTGAGCAAGAGGGGAGACATGGAGGTGCAGGCTGTGTGAGCAAGAGGGGAGACATGGAGGTGCAGGCTGTGTGAGCAAGAGGGGAGACATGGAGGTGCAGGCTGTGTGAGCAAGAGGGGAGACATGGAGGTGCAGGCTGTGTGAGCAAGAGGGGAGACATGGAGGTGCAGGCTGTGTGAGCAAGAGGGGAGACATGGAGGTGCAGGCTGTGTGAGCAAGAGGGGAGACATGGAGGTGCAGGCTGTGTGAGCAAGAGGGGAGACATGGAGGTGCAGGCTGTGTGAGCAAGAGGGGAGACATGGAGGTGCAGGCTGTGTGAGCAAGAGGGGAGACATGGAGGTGCAGGCTGTGTGAGCAAGAGGGGAGACATGGAGGTGCAGGCTGTGTGAGCAAGAGGGGAGACATGGAGGTGCAGGCTGTGTGAGCAAGAGGGGAGACATGGAGGTGCAGGCTGTGTGAGCAAGAAGGGGGGAATGGGGGGTTCAGGCTGTGTGAGCAAGAGGGGAGACATGGAGGTGCAGGCTGTGTGAGCAAGAAGGGGGGAATGGGGGGTTCAGGCTGTGTGAGCAAGAGGGGAGACATGGAGGTGTAGGCTGTGTGAGCAAGAGGGGAGACATGGAGGTGCAGGCTGTGTGAGCAAGAGGGGAGACATGGAGGTGCAGGCTGTGTGAGCAAGAAGGGGGGAATGGGGGGTTCAGGCTGTGTGAGCAAGAGGGGAGACATGGAGGTGCAGGCTGTGTGAGCAAGAAGGGGGGAATGGGGGGTTCAGGCTGTGTGAGCAAGAGGGGAGACATGGAGGTGCAGGCTGTGTGAGCAAGAGGGGAGACATGGAGGTGCAGGCTGTGTGAGCAAGAGGGGAGACATGGAGGTGCAGGCTGTGTGAGCAAGAAGGGGGGAATGGGGGGTTCAGGCTCTGGGGGGATGGGCACTGTGAGCATGGTTGCGTCTAGATTGGAGTTGCTCCTGGTAGGTCCTCCCTCCAGCAACTCCAATCTAGTCACCTCACTAGTGAACGGTCTAGATTGGAGTTGCTGGAGGGAGGACCTGCTAGAATCAACTCCAATGTAGACTGTTCAGTACTGAGGTGACTAGAATGGAGTTGCTTCGAGGAGCTACCGCCAGAAACTCCAATCTAGTCACTTCGCTACAGGAGCAGCTAGAGTGGAGTGTCTATAGGGAGGATCCGTAACTGGCCAAGAGAGACATTGTATATGTATATAATATCAATAAAAATATAGGAAAAACACATTCCTGGACATGTATACATTTGGCACTGATATAATTACATAAAATATACCTATATAAATATATATTTGCCATATGCTGTGTACAGGGCGGTGACGCCGCAGCCTTACGTGTTTATTATAACTTGCGCCACTTATTGTAAGTGATAATGGAAATATATGGCAATTTAATAACTGATATAGAGCTAAATTCTGACGTATCGCTGTGCGCCTGATTTATCAGTATATAGTTACTGCAGGTAGGCTCATGATGGTCTCGGCATATTCTGTAGTTACAATAGGTAAGTCCTCCTTGCAGCAACTCCATTCTAGCTGTCTCACTACGGAACTGACTAGAATGGAGTTGCTGCAGGTAGGTTCGTGGTCTGGGTATATTCTGTAGTTGCTATAGGTAGGTCCTCCTTGCAGCAACTCCATTCTAGCTGTCTCACTACGGAACTGACTAGAATGGAGTTGCTGCAGGTAGGTTCATGGTCTGGGTATATTCTGTAGTTGCTATAGGTAGGTCCTCCTTGCAGCAACTCCATTCTAGCTGTCTCAATACAGAACTGACTAGAATGGAGTTGCTGCAGGTAGGTTCATGGTATCGGTATATTCTCCATAGGTTATTCAGTATAGGACCTATATCTTATAAGCTCCGCTTACAGTAATATTAATAAAACACACATTTTAAAAATTTATATTTTATTGAAATAAAACCATCCGCACAATCCTCATTATCCATATTTAAAAAAAACCCAAAACTAAACAAAAAACCACCTCCACTAGTTACCAACGTAGTCCATCAACCCCCTCCCTTCTACCAACTTACCTGTCCTGGTCTAGTATTACCTGCTTTCATGGAATAAACCAGCCGTTGTCGTCTCATGTGGTGGGGTTACTAGAGTAAAGACAGGATCACATGTGCGCCAGGTTCTATGTTGTTTAAAGAGGACCTTTCACTTCCTGGGGCACATGCGGTGTAATACACCACTAGAAAACCAACAGTGTGCTGAATTCAGCGCACTATCGGCTTTCCCTTTCTGTGCCGGTACCGTAGTTCTTCACTGTCAGAAGGGCGTTTCTAACAGACAGTCAGGAACGCCTTTCTTCACAGTAGCATCTATTGCGCTGTATTGTGAGACTGAGGGGCATTGCTTATTTCCAACGATTACTTCTATGGACGAGTACTATCAGGAGGGGAGGAAGCGTTCCTCACCACTCTCACAGTACGACTTTCGGCTTTCTAGCGGTGTATTACACTGCATGTGCCCCAGGAGGTGAAAGGTCCTCTTTAAATCTGTCATGTGACCTGAATGATGAAAAGCCAGATCGCTAAAACATCGGTTACTCATGGACACCAGTGGACTCCATTGACTTAATGGGGTCAGCCGTTTCTATAGTGAAACGGGCAGAGAGAACAATCCTCCGTGCAGGACTTTTCTCTCTGTCGATTTCTGCGGCCGATGTGAATCTAACCACAAATTTAGTCCAGTGACCTTCTTTTTTAATTAATGGAGAACCAGAATGTGAGGCCGCCTCCTACTGAAAGGATAGTACCTCAGGATAGGCCATCAGTATTAGATGTGTGGGGGCCCCTGCAGATCTCTGGTGTTGTACAAACTGTAGTGGTGAGTGTAGGTACTGCAGCGATGCGCCATTACAATCTCTGTACCGGAGATATGCAGGGGTTTTACGTGTTGGGGTTCCCCTGCAGGTCTAATATTGATGGCCTACCCTGAGAAAGTGGATAACTCCATGAGGCTGGCTCCCCACACCACTTAAACACCGTGGAAGAAACGTGGCAGAAAAAAAAAACCCAATCCCATCCCCATTTTACGGTAAAATAGATGCAGCGGATACGCTGCACTGTCATGGTTTTGGAAATTGGAGCATGCCAGTTATACCCCAGGACACACCGGCGGCGGCTTCCCTATTGGTATAGTTAAAGCAGAAAGTCCACAGAGGAAACCTGTACAAAGCGCTACAGGAAGAACCCTGATGTGTTGCTGTTTTTCCAACAGTGTTTTTTTTTTTGCTACAGGTGCTACGTGGGGCCTTAACCACAGTCATGTCAAGCTTGTGATGAACCCCTTCTTGGGTAATCAGCAATTCAATCACTTAGATGGAATCACTGACTGCAGGAGGTTGGGGGAGTCAGTGGTGAATACAGCTCACCAGGCACACTTGGTGGTCTTCGGGGGGCACGTTGTATTAATGAATATATGGGGGGGAGAACACAGGCAGCCTGCTATACAAATAAAGCAGGGGTCGGCAACCTTCAGCACACCAGCTGTTGTAAAACTACAACTCCCAGCATGTATACTTGCTCTGCTGTTCTTGGAACTCCCATGGAAGTGAATGGAGCATGTTGGGAGTTGTAGTTTCACAGCAGCTGGAGAGCCGAAGGTTGCTGACCCCTGAAATAAAGTATAGCTGCCCTAATCTTCCTTAGGGTTGCACCTGCTGTACAGGGAGAGTAAAGTGACCATGACATTTGTTAGAATTGCTAACTCATGCACTAGAAAGAGTTAATTGCAGTCATAACCTGACCACGACTAACCCCAAGTGCAAGAGTCACAGTCAAGGGTTTACACTCAGTTATGACACACAGAAAAGTAATGTCTTAAGATTTGCCCCCATCTAGTGAAGGGACTCTTTCTGCTCTAAAGGAGTTCCTGCATTGTGAGTAACCTCTTTATACAGCAATGACCATCAGTTTGGTGCTAGTGATCACTGCAGGGTTGGAGAGTGAGCAGTGCAGAATATTTATACCTACAGCTCACACAGGAGGCAGCCCCCAGGTCCTGGATCTCCCCTATCATACAGATGGCAGCCCCCCTTGCCCCTCTCAGGCTACAGATGGCAGTCCCCCTCAGTATACAGCAGGAGCACCCTAACACATAGGTGGCAACATCCAAGGTGCCGGACCCCTCCAACACACAGGCAGCATCCCCAAACACACACAGGTGGTAACATCTCAGGGCCCAAGAACAACCCCCACCCACATACAAACAGCACTGCAGGAATCCCCCATTTACATGAAGGCAGCACCCAAATGACCTAAACACAACAAAGCAGTACCCTGGAACCTCCGCCACATGCCCACAGGTGGAAGTACCCAAGGGGCCATCACCAAAACCACCTCACACACACACAGGTAGCATCCCAGGGGCCTCCAAACAAGGACACAGGTCGCAGCACCCTGGGACAGAACTCCCTCTCACATACAAGCAGTACCCCAGGACCCCAACACACAAATTCAATACCCCTGGGAACCCACACAAACGCATGCAGCAGGCCCCCCTGGGGACCCTCCCCACCATTACATGCAAGCAGCACCCCAGGGATGTTTGCTCATCCATTAGATGTCAGCAGCACCCCAAGGACATCGCCCCCCTGTAGATGCCCAAGCACACCAAGGATGCATGCCAACATAATTAGATGTCGATGGCACCCCAGGGTCTCTGCCCCTTTTAGTTGCCAGAAGTACGCCAGGGACACCTTGCCCCTATCCATGCCAACAGCATACACCATAGATGCTAATAGCACCCCAAGGACCTCCCCCTTTATGTCAGAAGCACCTCGAGGACCTCTACCTTTCTTCAGATGCCAGCATCCCAAAGACCCCTGCCCACTTAGATGCTAGCAGCATCCAAGGGACTCATGCACTCCTTCAGATGCCAACTGCACCCCCCCCCTTCGAAGCACACCAAAGATCCCTGTCCTTCTCTTTTAGTTGCCAGCAGCACCCCATAGGCCCCTGCCCCTTCTTAGATGCCAGTAGTACCCCAAAGACCCCCTCCCCCCCCCAGATGCCAGCAGTATCCCAAAGACCCAGTGCCCCCCATTAGATACCAGCAGTACTTCAAAGACCCACTGCCAGGGGTGTAACGATCGTGACCTGGCCCGGTGAGACACGGGGCCAGTAGCCAGCTAGAGATAGTCGGGGTCCAGTACCACTATGTGACAGCAGCAGGGGAAAGCCTGGTTCCCCGACCACTATATATATTGTAAATGAAAAGGGGCACCGGCATATTGCCAGGCCCTTTTTCAATAGACACTGGCCCAGGAGAGGTGACTTAAAATAAATAGATATACTCACCTCTCTGCGTCCTCTCCGGCGTCTTCCATCATGTGATTGAGGCCTGAGATTAGGCCCCAGCAGTCAGATGGAGCGCAGCGGCGTAATGATGTCAGTGACCCCTCATGTGACTGCTGAGGACCAATCACAGGACTCAACAGAGACGTCAGGAAGATGCTGAAGACAGCCGGAGCCAGGATACCCAGGAAAGGCGAGGCGAGTATTAGGGTTTGTTATTTTTATTCACCTACCCTGGGCCTCCGATTATTATACTCTGGGGTCTGAGGAGACCACAGTGTAGAATAATATCACTGGAGGGGGCTGTTGGGAGCATATAATACTGGGGGGGGGGGAGGCATTGCTGGAGATATAATGTGTGTGTTGGGGGGGGGGGCACTGCTTGACATGTAATATTGTATATGGGGGGGGGGGGGCTGCTGGGTATGTAATACTGAATGGGGGACACTGCTGGGCATGTAATACTGTGCACGCCACTGCCTCCCCTCTTAGATGCAGCAGTACCCCCAAAGATCTCCTGTGCCCCCTTAAATGCCAGAAACACCTAAAGGACCCCGTCTCCCTCTATGCCAACGACTCCTATACCACCCTAAACATCAATCCAATCCACCAGACCCTCCGGGATACAGTCCCATAAAAAACTCGCTCCCCTCAGCCTAATCCAACGTGCAGTCCCAAGTAACTACATCACTCTCTCTCCTCAGCCTCATCCAATGTGCAGTCCCATGTAATTATATCACTCTCTCTCTTCAGCCTCATCCAATGTGCAGTCCAATGTAACTACATCAATCTCTTCCCTCAGCCTCATGGAACATGCTGTCCCATGTAACTACATCACTCTCTCTCCTCAGCCTCATCCAACATGCAGTCCCATGTAACTACATCACTCTCTCTCCTCAGCCTCATCCAACATGCAGTCCCATGTAACTACATCACTCTCTCTCCTCAGCCTCATCTAATGTGCAGTCCCATGTAACTACATCACTCTCTCTCCTCAGCCTCATCCAACATGCAGTCCCATGTAACTACATCACTCTCTCTCCTCAGCCTCATCCAACATGCAGTCCCATGTAACTACATCACTCTCTCTCCTCAGCCTCATCTAATGTGCAGTCCCATGTAACTACATCACTCTCTCCCCTCAGCCTCATCCAACATGTCGTCTCATGTAAAACAAACCTGTCTCTTCTCTTCCATCCTCCATTACCACAAGACAATCCTCTCTGCTTTCTGTTCTCCAGCTTCATGAGCTCGGCTCCGGCTTCCTCTATACAACACAGAGCAGTGATGGCCGAAACTCTGCCCTCCTCTGAGAGGCCACGCCCCTTCCTGTGACATCATACCTACCAGGAGCAACTCCACTCTAGTCACGACCCTGTGAGCATATAATACTGTGGGGGGTGTCACTGGTGAGCACATAATTCTGTTTTGGGGGCCACTGTGGTGCACATAATAATGTTTGGGGGTCACTATGGAGTACCTAATTCTGTTTAGGGGCCTCTGTGGTGCACATAATACTGTTTGGGGGCCTCTGTGGTGCACATCATACTGTATGGGGGTCACTATGGAGCACGTAATACTGTTTGGGGGCCACTGTGGTGCACATCATACTGTTTGGGGGCCCCTGTGGAGCACGTTATGCTGTCCCAGTATTGCTTACATGTGGGGCGTTGCGCTGCTTTCTCACCGTATTCTTGATAGCTGCAGTTGTGGGTACTAAAGCTGTATCTCTTTCAGGTATCTGAGATATTGCTTTAGCGCCCATAACCGCCACTATCAAGAATTCACTCTAGTTAAGGGGATAGGGGACCACGGACAAAAGTTTGTACCCAGGCCCACAAAACATTAGTTACACCAATGGCGCTGCTCTGGGTCCAGGCACCGCCATTAATATACCTTATTTTTAACTAGATCGACTGTGCTGATACACAGACGTCCTGCACTTGGATGTAAAGTGGCCACCTCCGTTCATCAGGATCGCAGGTAGGTGAGTATTATTATTTTTTTTTTTTTTTAAAGCTTAGTTTTGGGTATTTTAATAGTACAAGGGGTTGTTTGGAGTGGGAAATTATAATTATAAGGAGGGGGCATTATGAACATAAGGGGGGTCATTTTTATAGGGGTTATTAGGGGACATTACGAATACAAGGGGAGGCTATATTAGGAGGCATTATGAACATAAGGGGGTAGTCATTGATATTAGGGGTGCAGTATTTATGTCAGGGGGAATTAGGGGCATACTATGAGGGGGCAATTAATTTAATGAAAGTGGCACTTGGGCTTTATTAAGACTAAGGCCTCACGTTGCAAACTGCAACAAAATAGCGCTGCAGAAAAAACCGCAGCAGCAACGCATTGTGTTTTTTTTCCCGCAGCGCTTTTCATTTTCTGCTTCCATTACACCTATAGGGAAACCATCAGTGTTTTCGTAGGTATAAGTGATATTCCAGCGATTTCCAAAACCCCAACGGTTTTGGAAATCGCAGCATGTTCACTGCCCATAATTTTCCACAACGTGTGGATGGGATTTGCTAGAATCCCATTCACATTGCAGGAACTGTCGGCTTTTCCCGTGGTGTTTTCGCCATATGAAGCCCCATCCACACTTTGCGGTAAAATAAGATACATGCTGTAATTTCCAAAGCAGTCTTGGTTTTAGAGTTAGACATTGCAGCATGCCTATGGAAATTCTGGCGGTTTCAATATAATTGAAGCAGAAAATAGAGAGGAAAGCTCTGCAAACTTTCTGTGCAAAGGGCTGCGGCAAGAAACGTGATGCGTCATGGACGCGGTTTTTCCCGCAGCGCTTTTTTGCTGCAGGACACCACGTGGGGCCTTGTACTGGAAAACTCCTTAAGCCTATTTATATTGATGATCTATCCTCAGAATAAATCATCAATAAGAGATAAGTGACCCCCTGATCAGTTGTATGAAGGGGCCATGGTGCCTGTTTATATCACACGCTGTCTGTTTATAGTGACCGTGTGGTGCAATTACAGCCTTGTCACATAGACGCTTATAGGACGAGGCTGTAGTTACATGACATGGCCACTGTGATATGTACGATACTGTGTAAACAGAGAAGGGGTCACGGCGCTTGCACAGATGTCACGATTCACTCAAACAGCTGATTCATCCCTCATTATTACACCTCAGCCACGGAGGTGTAAAAAAAAAAAAAAAAAAAAACACACACTCGCCTGTCCCCAGCACCCTGTTGTCCTCCGCCTCTGTCTGTTCGGTCTGATGGCAACACCTCATTTCTGGAAATTCTGTACCCAATTCCTCTTAGCGGTCACATGATGTGCAGGACTCCAAGCAAGAAGGTGCCAGCACGAGACTGAATGGACACTGGCCGAGGACAACGGGTTGCTGAGGACAGGTGAGTATGCTCTTTTATTTTAAACCTCCAGCCCGGCACATGAGTTGCTCCAATTCCTGGACAATATCTTTAAAGGATTTATCCATGTTTCTAATATTTATGGCCTGTCCTCAGGATAAGCCATCAATATTACATCTGTGGGAATCTGACAGCCAGGACCTCTGCAGATGAGCTTTTTCATTACAGTGCGGCTACAGGTAATGGTGACAATTCTAGGAGCCACGCTGCTCTCTTGCCATACAGGATGTAGCAGTGGGTTTAGGTAGTGCAGTGGTACACATCGTATGGCAGGCGAGCAGCCGGCTCCTGATATTACCTTTAGCCATCCTGTCTCTGTACAACTCATCTACAGGGGTCCTGGCGGTGGGCCCCTAAAAACAATTCCACTGGTGGGCCCTAAACACCCCAGTCCGACCCTGTGCAGGGTGGATGTGGGGTACACAATTCACTGTGGCGGAGAGATGGGTGCATGGCAAACTGTGGGGTGCCTGGTGAATTGGGGGGGGGATTTAGAGCTGTGTTACTTTAATGGATGGCAAGCTATGGTTGATGCTTGGTGGATTTAGGGTAAGTTCACACAGGTTTTTTTTTTTTGCTCAGTTTTTTTCTGGGAGCCGTTTGTTCCAGCTCCTAGAAAAAAGAACGGACATGTTCATTCTTCAGACACCTCACGACATCCGCCTGAAGACACTCCCTCCTCCCAACTAGGCCCATTCATTTGGACCTAATCCGGAGCGGAGTGCGCAACTGGATGCTGGTGCAGTGCACTGGTATCCAGTCACAGCCACCTGTATTTTGGGACCGGAACCTGAGGCAGCCTCAGGTTCCGATCCAAAATACCCCGTGTGAACCCGGCCTAAGGATTGCATAAGAGGCACAAAGAAACTCCTCCATTGGCGGTGCAGAGGTGATTGACAATGTGCTTTAGGTTAAAGCCCCACATAGGGGGCCACAGCCAAAAAGCTCTGCAGGAAAAACCTCTGTGGAAACACATTGCGATTTTCCTACAAGGCCTTTCACGTAAAATGTGCAGTTTTCCTCTGCGGACTTTCTACTTTAGATATACATATAGTTTCCATGTGCTGCAATGTACAAAAAGTAATGGGGGGGATAGTGCAGTGCTTGTTAGTAATGTGGGGGTACACCGGAGGGACATGGGGGATAGTGGGATATACCTGGATGTAGTTATAGCTGCACTCGTTAGTATCGGGTCTCCAATACTGTGAAGACCCAGTGGCTATGATGGCCGCCATCTTTAAAGGTCCGGCATGTACTATTACAGATGTCGGGAAGGGATACAATTATTTAAAGGGATCCTATCATTTAAACACTTTTTTTTTTTTTTTTCCTAGCTGACACGTCGGAATAGCTGACACGTGCAGGCTATTCGTCTTTATCCGTCGTCTCCGGTCCGCCGTTCGGTAGAAAGACCGGTTTTTACTGGTATGCAAATGAGTTCTTCTGCAGCACTGGTGGGGTGGGGGGAAGCGCTCAGACAGCACTTGCGGCATCCCCGATGCTGCCAGAGAACTTTCTCCAGCGACGCCTCCATCTTCAACAGCAACCGCCTCTTCTGCGTCTTCTCTGGGGTCACACTCCGGCGCTTGCGCAGTCGGTTCTGCCTTCGGGATGCAGGCAAGAGCCGAGTGGACAGGCCGGCGGCCATTTTTTTGGAGGCCGTTACGCGTGCATGTGCAGTACGCTCCTGTTCTCCATACAACTACAGGAGCTTACTGTGCATGCGAGCGTAGCGGCCTCCAAAAAAATGGCCGCCAGCCTGTGCACTTGGCTTTTGTCTGCGTCCCAATGGCAGAGCAGACTGTGCAGGTGCCGGAGTGTGACCCCAGAGAAGACGCAGAAGAGGTGGTTGCTGTTGAAGATGGAGGCATTGCTGGAGAGACTTCTCTGGCAGCATTGGGGAAGCCCCCAGTGCTGTGAAAACTCATTTGCATACCGGTAAAAACCCGGTATTTCTACCGAACGGCGGGCCGGAGACGACTGATAAAGGTAGGAGACAAATAGCCTTTCTTAAGGCTATTCTGCCGTGTTAGTCATAAAACAATGCGTTTGAATGATAGCGGTCACTTTTTAAAGGGATTCTGAGTTTGTTCATGTTTTGCTATTATTTTGTTGTTTTGACTTTTTTTTATTTTTAACAAATTTTATTTTTTGGGCAAAAAAATTAAAAAAATAGATGTGTAAATAGTGTTTTCTGAATGTCATAACTTTAATAGTAAGAAATCCACCAATTCGCTATAACTTACCCCATCCCCACCTCTTGTGTCACCAAAGCGACTCTGACTCATCAAGGCACAACAGGATCTCTGCATACAGTAGTGGAAGACCTAGAACATGATGGAGTAAGGTTACGTTCACACTACTGTTATGCACGTCCGTTACTGTTACCTGTCATAGGATGAGAGCAACAGACATAGATGGAGTCTCCTCATCCTCCTGCGTCTGTTCCCATTGACTAGAATATTAAGAAAAAAAAACCCATTAAGGACGCCGTCTTCTGTCTCCTTTTTTCTGTCTCTTGTGTTTTTTCCGTAATTTTTGTTTATTTTTGTAAAGGAAGGAAAATGTCCGGTGCGCACAACTTATTCTTCAGTCACAAAACTAAACTTAAATGATGGGAGACTGAGGACAGATGGGAGACTGAGGACAGACAGGAGACAGCAGCCATCGTGTTGTCTACATTAGTGTTAACTTGAATGGACACTGACTGTCTCTGTCCATTTCTCTGCTGCAGTTAATGTCCGTTGCGGTCATCCATCAACGGACATTAAAGGGGCTCTTTCAGCAAAATTTTGTTGTATGAGCCCCACATATGCGTGAATAGCCTTTAAAAAAAAGGCTATTCAGGCACCGCTAATCTCATTTTAATCCCCCGTCCTGTTTTAAAATAAAACTATAAAAACATATATGTAAATCATACTTGAACTTGCACACTGGGCGGTGATGCACGATCCGACGTCATCTTCTGCCACGCCTACCTCTTCTTTCGGCGACGCCCACCGGTCCTGTCTCTTCCCCGGCTTCATCTTCTTCCATCGGTTCAAATCCAATTGGTTGAAATCCGGCGTGTGTGCAGTAGAGCTCCCTCCGGAGCTACTGCGCACACTCCGGCGGCACTGCCATTGAGAAAAATGGTGCCAGAGTATGTGCAGTAGCTCCAGAGGGAGCATTACTGCGCATGCGCCGGACTTCAACCAATTGGATTTGAACCGCTGGAAGTAGATAAAGATGAAGCCGGGAAGACCCAGGACCGGAGGGCGTCGCCGAAAGAAGAGGTAGGTGTGCTAGAAGATGTCGTATCGTGCGCGACCGCCCCCCGTGGATGTTCAAGTATGATTTACCTATATGTTTTTATAGTTTTATTTTAAAACGGGACGGGGGTTTAAAATAAGGTTAGCGGTGCCTGAATAGCCTTTTTAAAGGCTATTCACGCATATGTGGGGCTCATACAGCAAAATTTTGCTGATAGAGCCCCTTTAACAAGGGTAGCCTGAACCCGCCCTAGGGCTGCTATTACACAGGTGTGTTTTTGATCAGAGTAGAAACAACAGCACATGCGCTAATGTGAATAAAGATCACATGTGTAATGGCACCCTAAGGCCGGCTTCACATGGACACATTTGGTTGTCAGCTGTGGTTCCCAGACCAGGACCTGGACTCCCAGCAGTATAGTTGTTTATGATGCTAGGAGTTCCGGCTTCCTCGCAGCTTCAGCGTTCCATACTGTAATGTCCGTGTGAAGCCGGCCTAAGGGTTACTAATATGTGAGGCCCCACGTTGCGGAAACGCTGCTTATTTTGTTGCAGTTTTTGGAGGCAAAGCCAAGAATAGCTACAAGAGGAATGGGAAATGTAGAAGTATAAGAACTTCCTATATCTTTTGCACAATCCACTTCTGGCTTTGAGTCAAAAAACTGCAACAAGTAAAGCTGTGTTTCCGCAACGTGGGGCCCCGGCCTAAAGGAGTATTCTAGGAATATGCTGTTGAGCTCCACTTCTACTCAGTTAGAATCTGTACGTCACACGGCCATGCTGCAGTTCAATCTAATTGAAATGAATGGGGATGAGCTGTAATACTAAGCACGGCCTCTATACAGTGTATGCCACTGTGCTTGGTAAGTAGAGAAGAGACCACAGCAATCAATATCATAGTCCCAATAATCCCTTTAATTTATACCTTCATGTAACTCTAGGCTGAGACCTCACAAAATAGGACTGATCTAAGGGCGGGTCCACACTTGCGCCCGGTCTCTGCTTTGTGAGTTTCCATCTTGTGCCCGAGAAACCCTGATGGAAACCCGGCAGCCAGTGTCCGCTTGTGAGTGGCCGTGAGCGTCTTCAAATCTCTGCGGCGAAACTGTTTTGTTTTTTTTTAACTGGACACAAAGTTGGACATGCAGGACTTTGTGTCTGGGGAAAAAAAAAAAAAAAAGGTTTCGCCGCGGATGCCAGAAGACGCTCACGGGCGGACACTTTGCAAACCCATTCAAATGAAAAGTGACTGCCAGTTTTTGTCTCCTGTCCAGTTTCTCGCAAACAAAGAAGACGGAAACCTGCAAAGCGGAGACTGGGCGCAGGTGTAAACCCGCCCTAAGATACATTCAGCACACTTTACTATACAATTGTATAGTGAATGCTGGATATTACTAGAGATGAGCGAACAGTAAAATATTCTATGTTCGTTATTCGTTACGAATAGCATCTCAATATTCGACTATCGAACCCCATTATAGTCTATGGGAGAAAATGCTTTGTTTCAGAGGATCCTACCATTCGACTCAGGAGAGTCACCAAGTCCACTATTACACCTCAGCAAATGATGCCAACACCTCTGCAATGCAACTGGGACAGCAGGGGAAGCATGTCTGGGGGGCATCTAACAAGCCCAAGTCACTGTATTACCCCACTATCACAGCCTAACAACTACACACTTTCACATTCCAAAAAACCTCTATCAAAGTGGGAAAATACCTGGAAACCTTCTTTACTCCCCAAATGGATGGACACAAACCCCAATTCAAGCTCAACAAACAATAAAAAGCACCCCTTTTAAACCACGTTCTCCATGACAACCACAGATGGAATAGGCAATGGGAAATCCTTTAGTCCCCACCCCGAACTGTCGTTGTGGATGTGTGTGATGTGGTAAGACCTTCCAAAATTCACTTTTAAGGCCCTTAACATGAGCGCTTCCAAATTAAGTTACACACCCTTAAGCTGAGCTACCAGCAGAAATTGAGGCCCTTCAGGTTACTTCAGCCTTTTACCTGCAGAGTTTTAGGCCCTTGAACTTAGTTCAGCCTTGCAGCAGCAGAGATTTGTTGGTCCTTTGGGTGAGTTGAGCCTTTAAAAAGCAGTGCTTTGGGCCCTTTGGCTGACTAGAGCCTTTTAGCAGCAGGGTTTTATTTTTTGGCCCTTGGGGGAACCCTAAAACATTAATTTGCAGGCGCCTGTGGGGGGAGCCCTAAAACATTAATTTGCAGGCCCCTGTGGGGGGTATGCATGAGAAAAATTATTTCAATTAAAAAAAATAAATTTTTTTCAAACATTCAGTAGTAGGGGCTGGGGTTGTAGGAGGATGAGAAGGATGAGGAAGAGTAAATTGGTTCCTGACTGAATCTCTCCAGTACCTGGGCTATGGAGTGGATACCCAGCTGGATATCTACATCCTCACCCACGTCTCCTGCTGCTGCTGGCAGCCTCTCTCCAGTACCTAGACTCTGGAGCTGATACCCAGCTGGGTATCCACCTCCTCTCCCACGTACCCTGGTGCTGGCGAGGGGCACTGCTGGTAGCCCCTCTCTAGTACGTATAATGTGGAGCTGATACCCAGCTGGGTATACAGTTCCACGTGCTCACCAACGTAACCCGGTGCTGGCGAGGGGCACTGCTGCCAGCCCCTCTCCAGTACCTGGACTCTGGAGCTGATACCCAGCTGGGTATCCACCTCCTCTCCCACGTACCCTGGTGCTGGCGAGGGGCACTGCTGGTAGCCCCTTTCTAGTACGTATAATGTGGAGCTGATACCCAGCTGGGTATCTAGTTCCACGTCCCCTGCTGCTATGCTGCATGATTTGCTAGCTAGCTATTAATTGAGCTCTGAAAAGAGCTGTTATTATTCTCAATTCCTGCCTAAGGGCTCATTGACATGGAGTAACGCCGGGCGTGTATCACAGCCGTACACGCCGGCATTACGGCAGACTGCCAAACACTTCCCGTTCACTTCAATGGGAGCGCTCCCATTGAAGTGAATGGGAAGTTTTCGGCAGTCTGCCGTAACGCCGGTGTGTACGGCTGTGATACACGCCCGGCGTTACTCCGTGTGAATGAGCCCTAACAAAGCACTGTATCGCACTGACAGTCTGACGCCACACTCTATCACTCCAACACGAGAATGAGACGAAGATGGCCGACACTGTTCTTATGAATTGGGAGATCACCTGTTTTCGGCAGCCAATGGGTTTTTTTTACATTTTTTTCACTGCCTCCGTTGTCGTAGTTCCTGTCCCACCTGCCCTGCACAGTTATTGGTGCAAAAAACACACCAGGGAAGGTGGGAGGGGATACGAATTTTTACTGCGTATGCGGCCTTGTATTTGATTGGGAACGAATACATCGAACGCCAAGATATTCGATCGAATACCTATTCGATCGAACGGCGTCCGCTCATCTCTAGATATTACCAGAAAAGAGTGGCTTCACTCACAAAACTGCTGCCGATGTTACAAGCCGTGCGGCTTCTGGGTAATACAGCGGTTATCTACTATATATAAACAGTATACAGGACTCATATTATAAGCCTACATTCACACTACACTGAATAATGGTCATGTCATCACATGGCAGCCTTACATTCAATGAGGCTATTCACATAGCCGGGTCACGGACCGTCAAACAATGCAACGTTCTCTTTCTCCACAGATCTCTTCATACACTGACTCTATCTTATACCATCTGAAACCTTCTAAGTACAGTATATGATACATGGATACAGTGTGAGACGGCTAAATACTATCACTGGAAGGACCTCACCGGTATGAAACCTTGTAAGCATAGGAAAGATGGAAAAGGTCCTTACGGAGTATAGTAAATTGCCAGGTCAGTGTGAGACGGCTAAATACTATCACTGGAAGGACCTCACCGGTATGAAACCTTGTATGTATAGGAAACATGGAAAAGGAAAACTCCCTCACACTTTTTGCTGAAAAATATTTTTACCGCTTTTATTGTTGATTTCCAAACAATTGTTGGAATAATAATAATAAGACACATATTATCTTTATCTTATAATTCTTATGATCTAATCTTGTCCCTTTATTGTGAGATTTACAAACATTACTGAAGCCGGAGCCCAGCTATTATAAAGGTCCTTACAGAGAGCGGGGTTTAGCCAATTCACTGTGAGGGTGCGTTCACACGATGTAACGTGGAGTGCAATCTGGCACGTATACACGTGTGAGCAGATTGCGCTCTGAAAAAGATCCCATTCATTTCAGTGGGAGTTAGGAACGTATACGCCGTGTTATAGGGGGCAAAAATGGTCCCTACAAATGATGGGAAATAGACGGCTCACATAGAGTTGGCTAAATACTATCACTGGTGAGGACCTGGTCCCTCTGGAGTACGGGATTTAGCCAATTCACTGTGAGCTGGCTAAATACTATCTCGGTTAAGGACCCGACCACCAGGCGGGAAAAAGGTCCTTACCAGTAAGGGGAAATAGACAACTCACACTGAGCCGGCTAAATACTAGACCTGGTAAGGACCAGGTCCCTACAGCGTCTACAGGGGCGTAACTACCATAGAGGCAGCTGCCACAGGGCCTGGGCCATTAGGGGGCCCGGTGACAGCCGCTACCGCTGCATTTTTTTTTTTTTTTCTTTATAGGCTGTTAGGGACCCTATTCACTTGCCGATTCTGGCTGGGCTGGGATCGGTAAGTGACACTGCGGGCCCCACAAATACCATCATTATACTCGGGGGTCTTTGCAGACCCCCGAGTATAATGATCAACGGACCGGGAGAGGTAATAAACATAAAAAACACTGTTACTTACCTCTCCACGATCCTGCCAGGCCTCCTTTCTGACGTCTCTGACGTCACATGAACCCGGCCTGCGTCCCGGGTCATGTGATGTCTGACGTCATTTCAGAAGAACGGCAGCGGAGAAGACAGCGTAGGAGCCGGGGACAGGTAAGAAATTTTTTATGTTTTTATTCTCCTGGGTCTCCGATTATTATACTCTGGGGTCTTTTCAGACCCCAGAGTATAATAATTGTTTATGGGTGTCCACTACTGTGTGCAGGGGCCACTAAGGGACATAATTCTGTGTGCAGGGGGCAGTAAGGGACATAATAGAGTGCGGAGGAGGGGGCCGGTCGAGGTCTTCGACGTCGGTGTCGTTCGGGGGGGGGGCATGTCAAAAGTTCGCCACGGAGCCCCGCCATTCCTAGTTACGCCACTGGGCATCTAGTATTTAGTCACAACCGTTCAGGCTGTGTGTGAGCATGATAGAGGGGTTCAGGTTGTGTGAGGTGGGAGAGGTGCAGGATGTGTGACAAATGGGTCAGTCTCATGAAGGGAACACTTAAATAACATATGGGGGGGGGGATTTATTGTTTTACATGGGGCTTATGTCTCTGCTGTCACATCAAATTCCGGAATGTCCTTTTTTTTTTTTTTTTTTTTTTTTTTATACATTTGACTAAAAATAAACCTCAAAACAATGTTTAACTAGGTTTTTGTTTGTTTCTAGGTTTATGTGAGATCTCAATGGTGTGAAGACTCCACTACAAGATCATTAGGTGCCAGTGCTCTAGACCAAGCGATGTGCCCCCTAGTGATCAAATGTCTCAACCGGACTCCTCCAAATAGGCAACACTTATTTTATAAACCTTTATAAGGCTTTGTTTGGAGCCTTCAGTAAAAGTTATTTGATGGTCCCCTCAGTGCCCCCACACTCAGGAGAATGTCCCCTTCACTGCCCACATGTAATATAATGGCCCCACAGCGAGCAGCATGTTATATAATGGCCCTTACTCTGCCTCTACATGTATGCAGCCTGCAGTAGAAGTGCCAATATTTTGTAATGCATTACATTAGGGATAAGGCCCCCTGGGGGGTATACCTGGGTCTGTAAAAAAAAAAAAGCCCTATGCACCCCCATACACGGAATTAGAAAAAAAGTTATGGGTGTCATAATATTGGCACAGTTTTGGGTTTTTGTTACGGGGTTAAAATGTAAATAAAACCATATAAATTTGTTTTCCCTGGAATTGTACCAAAACATAGAATACAGGTGACATGTCATTTTTGGCTACAGAGTAAATGCCATTAAAACAACAATAGCCTCCCATGCCTGCGTTGTAGAGGTGGCTTTCCGACTGCAGAGCAAAGAGCAACGGCTGGACTATTGCGTACTGCGGCAGAGTCAGAAAAGAGGGAGGAGCTGTCTTACTGGAGGAAGTCTGGAAGTAAGAGAGAGGCAAGTATGATGGGGCGGGGGCGGTGGGCTTATTATGCTTGGTTCACACATCAGTATGCCATCCGTCCGTTTGAATTCAGTTTGAGACTTAAAACGGATTGATGCACATACTGATTGCATACTGATGTGTGAACCAAGCCTTAGTTGAGAAGGTCTAGTAGTGGTCAGGATAGCTAGAGAGACGGAGGGGGAGGTAGTGCAAGTCAGCGTACACGTACCATGATGCATTAGCTAAGGCTGCTTCACATCTGTGTTCGGTATTCCATTTGGAGAGTCCGCTTGGAGATGCCCTCTGAACGGAATATTGAACGCATTAAAAAGCGATGAGCAATGAAACCACACGGACCCACAGGCTATAATGGGGTCTGTGTATTTTCCGCACGAATCATGCAGAGAGAAAAGTGCTGCTTTCCCCCAATGGAAATATTGCAGGTGTTAATCCACCTATTGCTAGTAACAACGAATCCCAGTGCAGTGTAGGCACGACCCCTCAGGATCTGACACTAGCTGTTACCCCGGCCCCATCAGATGTCCATTATTAAGTATATACTATATAATCTTTTAACATGATGTGGTCTAGAATTCCGTTCCCCCGCCTCTCCCCTTCCTATTCCCATTCCTTGCTTATTTGGGTCTTCCCCTCCTCCTTGGTCTTTCTTTTGTAAGGTTTTACATTTTTTTACCTTAAATTATTATTATCTTTTTGATACTAAATATGAAATTAAAAATCAATTTTTAACTAAAAATATTCATTGTCCTGTTTTCATTTTCGTTTTCTCTGTGGTCTATAAAAAACTTTCATCAAACAGGTTTTCTAGGCTGATGGCCCCCCCTCCCCCTTAGGATAGGGTCACCAATATTGGATCAGTGGGACTCAGCACTTCCAGCCAGTCTCCAGTGCTAGAACCTAGAAGGCTCTGTAGACTGTATGTTGGCGGTGGTTAATACTACAGCTCTGTTCACTGTATATAAGCAGGGTAGAATACTACAGCTCTGTTCACTGTGTATAGGTGGTGGTTAATACTACAGCTCTGTTCATTGTATATAAGCGGGGTAGAATACTACAGCTCTGTTCACTGTATATAGGCGGTGGTTAATACTGCAGCTCTGTTCACTGTATATAGGTGGGAGTGAATACTGCAGCTCTGTTCACTGTATATAGGCGGGGGTGAATACTGCAGCTGTGTTCCTAGTTATTGGGGGCAGGGCTGTAGTGCTCCGGCACCACCGCTATACCAGGGACACAGATGTCGGCTTCCAGCACCAGAGACAACAAGCTATTCCCTCTAGGAATAAAAAGTAGATCACTGGGGATCTGTCCTTTGGGACCCCCACTGATCACATGTCCTGTTTCTGCCCTATATGATCCACAATGTGCGCTGCTGATTCGTTCATTTCTTTGAGACAGCCAGAGATAATTCTGATCTCTATTTCTTTTCAGCAGTCCCATAGGGATGAATGGCGCAGTAGTACAAATGTAGGACCCTTGTTTTGATGATGGTGGGGGGTCCTAGTGGTCAGGATAGATTAGTGTCAGAGCTGTGGGGAATGGCCGCTGTAATAGGTACTAAGCTTAAAATAAAACCCTGTAAATAGGATTATGCCATGAAAAGTATTTATCTGTTCACAGGATAGGCGACAAATATCTGATCGGTGTGGGTCTGACAGCTGCGTCCCCCACCGGTCCCAAGGGGACATGGGCGTGGAAGTGGATACCCAGCGGGATGTCCACTCCAAAGTCCAGGTACTGGAGAGGGGCTGCCAGCAGTGCCCCTCGCCAGCACCATGGTACGTGGGCGAGCACGTGGACGTGGATATCAAGCTGGGTATCCACTCCAGAATCCATGTACTGGAAAGAGGCTGTCAGCAGTGCCCCTCGCCAGCACCAGGGGACGTGGATACCCAGCTGTATATCCAGTCCAGAGTCCAGGTACTGGAGAGAGGCTGCCAGCAACCAATTTACTCTTCCACATCCTTCTCATCCTCCTCCTACAACCACAGCCCCTACTACTGAATATAGTAATATTTTCTGTTTTTTTTTTTAATTAAAAAAACATTTTTCATGCATACCCCCACAGGAGCGTGCAAAATCTTTTAGGGCTCCCCTCCAAGGGCCTGCAAAACAATTTTTTAGGGCTCCCCCAAAGAGCCTGCAAATTAATGTTTTAGGGCTCACCCCAAGGGCCTGAAATCTAATTTTTTAGAGGTCGCCCCAAGGGTCAAAAAATGAAAAACTGCTGCTGCATGGCTCTAGTCACCCCAAGGGCCAAAAAATGAAATGCTGCTGCTGCATGGCTCTAGTCACCCCAAGGGCCAAAAAATTAAAAACGAGAGCCATGCAGCAGCAGTCACCCCAAGGACCAAAAGCACTGTATTTTAAAGGCTCTACTCATTCCAAGGGCCAAAAGCACTGTATTTTAAAGGCTCCACTCACTCCAACAGCCAAAAGCACTGTATTTTAAAGGCTCTACTCATTCCAAGGGCCAAAAGCACTGTATTTTAAAGGCTCCGCTCACTCCAACAGCCAAAAGCACTGAATTTTAATGTCTCCACTCACTCCAACAGCCAAACGCACTGAATTTTAATGGCTCAACTCACTCCAAGGGCCAAAAGCACTGCTTTGTAAAGGCTCTACTCACGACAAGGGCCAAAAGCATTGTATTATAAAGGCTCCACTCATTCCAACAGCCAAAAGCACTGTATTTTAAAAGCTCTACTCACTCAAACAGCAAAAAGCACTGTATTTTTAAGGATCTACCGACTCCAACAGCCAAAAACACTGCTTTTGCAAGGCTCTACTCACTCTCAGTGCCAAAAACACTGCTTTTTAAAGGCTCACTCACTCCAACAGCCAAAAGCACTGCATTTTAAAGGCTCCACTCACTCCAACAGCCAAAAGCACTGAAGTTTAATGGCTCCACTCAATCCAACAGCCGAAAACACTGTATTTTAAAGGCTCTACTCACTCAAACAGCAAAAAGCACTGCATTTGAAAGGGTATACTCACTCCAACAGCCAAAACACTGAATTTTAATGGCTCTACTCACTCCAACAGCCAAAAGCACTGTATTTTAAAGGCTCTGCACACGCCAATGGCCAAAAGCACTGTATTATAAAGGCTCTACTCTCTCCAACAACCAAAAGCACTGTATTTTAAAGGTTCCACTCACTCCAAGGGCCAAAAGCACTGCATTTTAATGGCTCCACTCGCTCCAACAGCCAAAAGCACTGCATTTTAAAGGCTCCACTCACTCCAACAGCCAAAAGCACTGTATTTTAAAGGCTCTACTCACTCAAACAGCACTGTATTTTTAAGGATCTACCAACTCCAACAGCCAAAATCACTGCTTTTGCAAGGCTCTACTCACTCTCAGTGCCAAAAACACTGCTTTTTAAAGGCTCACTCACTCCAACACCCAGAAGCACTGCATTCTAAAGGCTCTACTCACTCCAACAGCCAAAACCACTGTACTTTAAAGGCTCCACTCACTCCAACAACCAAAAGCACTGTATTTTAAAGGCTCCACTCACTCCAACAGCCGAAAGCACTGTATTTTAAAGGCTCTACTCACTACAACAGCCAAAAGCACTGAAGTTTAAAGGCTCTACTCACTCCAACAGCCAAAAGCACTGTATTTTAAAGGCTCTACTCACTCCAACAGCCAAAAGCACTGAATTTAAATGGCTCCACTCACTCCAACAACCAAAAGCACTGTATTTTAAAGGCTCCACTCACTCCAACAGCCGAAAGCACTGTATTTTAAAGGCTCTACTCACTCCAACACCCAGAAGCACTGCATTCTAAAGGCTCTACTCACTCCAACAGCCAAAAGCACTGAAGTTTAAAGGCTCTACTCACTCCAAGGGCCAAAAGCACTGTATTTTAAAGGCTCTACTCACTCCAACAGCCAAAAGCACTGTATTTTAAAGGCTCTACTCACTCCAACAGCCAAAAGCACTGCATTTTAAAGGCTCTACTAACTCCAACAACCAAAAGCAATGTGTTTTAAAGGCTCCACTCATTCCAACAGCCAAACGCACTGAATTTTAATGGCTCCACTCACTCCAAGGGCCAAAAGTACTGCTTTGTAAAGGCTCTACTCACGACAAGGGCCAAAAGCATTGTATTATAAAGGCTCCACTCATTCCAACAGCCAAAAGCACTGTATTTTAAAGGCTCTACTCACTCAAACAGCAAAAAGCATTGTATTTTTAAGGATCTACCTACTTCAACAGCCAAAAACACTGCTTTTGCAAGGCTCTACTCACTCTAAGTGCCAAAAACACTGCTTTTTAAAGGCTCATTCACTCAAACAGCAAAAAGCACTGCATTTGAAAGGCTCTACTCACTCCAACAGCACTGCATTTTAAAGGCTCTACTCACTCCAACAGCCAAATGCACTGTATTTTAAAGGCTCTAGTCACTCAAACAGCAAAAAGCACTGTATTTTTAAGGATCTACCGACTCCAACAGCCAAAAACACTGCTTTTGCAAGGCTCTACTCACTCTCAGTGCCAAAAACACTGCTTTTTAAAGGCTCAATCACTCCAACAGCCAAAAGCACTGCATTTTAAAGGCTCCACTCACTCCAACAGCCAAAAGCACTGAAGTTTAATGGCTCCACTCAATCCAACAGCCTAAAGCACTCTATTTTAAAGGCTCTACTCACTCAAACAGCAAAAAGCACTGCATATGAAAGGCTCCACTCACTCCAACAACCCAAAGCACTGTATTTTAAAGGCTCCACTCACTCCAAGGGCCAAAATCACTGCTTTTTAAAATCTCTACTCAAGCCAAGGGCCAAAAGCACTGTATTTTAAAGGGTCTACTCACTCCAACAGCCAAAAGCACAGTATTATAAAGGCTCTACTCACTCCAACAGCCAAAAACACTGCATTTTTAAGGCTCTGCTCACGCCAATGGCCAAAAGCACTGTATTATAAAGGCTCTACTCACTCCAACAGCCAAAACCACTGTACTTAAAAGGCTCTACTCACTCCAACAACCAAAAGCACTGTATTTTAAAGGCTCCACTCACTCCAAGGGCCAAAAGCACTGCATTTTAATGGCTCCACTCACTCCAACAGCCAAAAGCACTGCATTTTAAAGGCTCCACTCACTCCAACAGCCAAAAGCACTGTATTTTAAAGGCTCTACTCACTCAAACAGCACTGTATTTTTAAGGATCTACCTACTCCAATAGCCAAAATCACTGCTTTTGCAAGGCTCTACTCACTCTAAGTGCCAAAAACACTGCTTTTTAAAGGCTCACTCACTCCAACACCCAGAAGCACTGCATTCTAAAGGCTCTACTCACTCAAACAGCCAAAAGCACTGAAGTTTAAAGGCTCTACTCACTCCAACAGCCAAAACCACTGTACTTTAAAGGCTCCACTCACTCCAACAACCAAAAGCACTGTATTTTAAAGGCTCCACTCACTCCAACAGCCGAAAGCACTGTATTTTAAAGGCTCCACTCACTCCAACAACCAAAAGCACTGTATTTTAAAGGCTCCACTCACTCCAACAACCAAAAGCACTGTATTTTAAAGGCTCCACTCACTCCAACAGCCGAAAGCACTGTATTTTAAAGGCTCTACTCACTCAAACAGCAAAAAGCACTGCTTTTTAAAGGCTCACTCACTCCAACACCCTGAAGCACTGCATTCTAAAGGCTCTACTCACTCCAACAGCCAAAAGCACTGAAGTTTAAAGGCTCTACTCACTCCAAGGGCCAAAAGCACTGTATTTTAAAGGCTCTACTCACTCCAACAGCCAAAAGCACTGAATTTTAATGGCTCTTCTCACTCCAACAGCCAAAAGCACTGCATTTTAAAGGCTCTTCTCACTCCAACAGCCAAAAGCACTGTATTTTAAAGGCTCCACTCACTCCAAGGGCCAAAATCACTGCTTTTTAAAAGCTCTACTCAAGCCAAGGGCCAAAAGCACTGTATTTTAAAGGCTCTACTCACTCCAACAGCCAAAAGCACTGAATTTTAATGGCTCCACTCACTCCAACAGCCAAAAGCACTGCATTTTAAAGGCTCTTCTCACTCCAACAGCCAAAAGCACTGCATTTTAAAGGCTCTTCTCACTCCAACAGCCAAAAGCACTGTATTTTAAAGGCTCCACTCACTCCAAGGGCCAAAAGCACTGCTTTTTAAAGGCTCCACTCATTCCAACAGCCAAAAGCACTGTATTTTAAAGGCTCTACTCACTCCAACAGCCAAAACCACTGTACTTTAAAGGCTCTACTCATGCCAACAACCAAAATCACTGTATTTTAAAGGCTCCACTCACTCCAAGGGCCAAAAACATTGTACTTTAAAGGCTCTACTCACTCCAACAACCAAAAGCACTGTATTTTAAAGGCTCTACTCACTCCAACAGCCAAAAGCACTGAAGTTTAAAGGCTCTACTCACTCCAACAGCCAAAAGCACTGTATTTTAAAGGCTCTACTCACTCCAACAGCCAAAAGCACTGAATTTTAATGGCTCCACTCACTCCAACAGCCAAAAGCACTGCATTCTAAAGGCTCTACTCACTCCAACAGCAAAAAGCACTGCTTTTTAAAGGCTCACTCACTCCAACACCCAGAAGCACTGCATTCTAAAGGCTCTACTCACTCCAACAGCCAAAAGCACTGAAGTTTAAAGGCTCTACTCACTCCAAGGGCCAAAATCACTGTATTTTAAAGGATCTACCTACTCCAACAGCCAAAAGAACTGCATTTTTAAGGCTCTACTCACTCCAACAGCCAAAAGCACTGCATTTTAAAGGCTCTTCTCACTCCAAGGGCCAAAAGCACTGCTTTTTAAAGGCTCCACTCATTCCAACATCCAAAAGCACTGTATTTTAAAGGCTCTACTCACACCAACAACCAAAATCACTGTATTTTAAAGGCTACACTCACTCCAAGGGCCAAAACCACTGTACTTTAAAGGCTCTACTCACTCCAACAACCCAAAGCACTGTATTTTAAAGGCTCCACTCACTCCAAGGGCCAAAAGCACTGCTTTTTAAAAGCTCTACTCAAGCCAAGGGCCAAAAGCACTGTATTTTAAAGGGTCTACTCACTCCAACAGCCAAAAGCACTGTATTATAAAGGCTCTACTCATTCCAACAGCCAAAAGCACTGTATTTTAAAGGCTCTACTCACTCCAACGGCCAAAAACACTGCATTTTTAAGTCTCTGCTCACGCCATTGGCCAAAAGCACTGTATTTTAAAGGCTCTACTCACTCCAACAGCCAAAAGCACTGAATTTTAAAGGGTCTACTCACTCCAACAGCCAAAAGCACTGTATTTTAAAGGCTCTACTCACTCCAACAGCCAAAAACACAGCTTTTTATAGGCTTTGCTCATGCCAACGGCCAAAAGCACTGTATTTTAAAGGCTCTACTCACTCCAACAGCCAAAAGCACTGAATTTTAAAGGGTCTACTCACTCCAACAGCCCAAAGCACTTCTATTTTAAAGGCTCCACTCACTCCAAGGGCCAAAAGCACTGCTTTTTAAAAGCTCTACTCAAGCCAAGGGCCAAAAGCACTGTATTTTAAAGGGTCTACTCACTGCAACAGCCAAAAGCACAGTATTATAAAGGCTCTACTCACTCCAACGGCCAAAAACACTGCATTTTTAAGGCTCTGCTCACGCCAATGGCCAAAAGCACTGTATTTTAAAGGCTCTACTCACTCCAACAGCCACAACCACTGTACTTAAAAGGCTCTACTCACTCCAACAACCAAAAGCACTGTAGGCTCCACTCACTCCAACAGCCGAAAGCACTGTATTTTAAAGGCTCTACTCACTCAAACAGCAAAAAGCACTGCTTTTTAAAGGCTCACACACTCCAACACTCAGAAGCACTGCATTCTAAAGGCTCTACTCACTCCAACAGCCAAAAGCACTGAAGTTTAAAGGCTCTACTCACTCCGAGGGCCAAAAGCACTGTATTTTAAAGGCTCTACTCACTCCAACAGCCAAAAGCACTGAATTTTAATGGCTCCACTCACTCCAACAGCCAAAAGCACTGCATTTTACAGGCTCTTCTCACTCCAACAGCCAAAAGCACTGTATTTTAAAGGCTCCACTCACTCCAAGGGCCAAAAGCACTGCTTTTTAAAGGCTCCACTCACTCCAAGGGCCAAAAGCACTGCTTTTTAAAGGCTCCACTCATTCCAACAGCCAAAAGCACTGTATTTTAAAGGCTCTACTCACTCCAACAGCCAAAACCACAGTACTTTAAAGGCTCTACTCACGCCAACAACCAAAATCACTGTATTTTAAAGGCTCCACTCACTCCGAGGGCCAAAACCACTGTACTTTAAAGGCTCTACTCACTCCAACAACCAAAAGCACTGTATTTTAAAGGCTTCACTCACTCCAAGGGCCAAAATCACTGCTTTTTAAAAGCTCTACTCAAGCCAAGGGCCAAAAGCACTGTATTTTAAAGGCTCTACTCACTCCAACAGCCAAAAGCACTGCATTTTAAAGGCTCTTCTCACTCCAACAGCCAAAAGCACTGCATTTTAAAGGCTCTTCTCACTCCAACAGCCAAAAGCACTGTATTTTAAAGGCTCTACTCACTCCAACACCCAGAAGCACTGCATTCTAAAGGCTCTACTCAATCAAACAGCCAAAAGCACTGCATTTGAAAGGGTATACTCACTCCAACAGCCAAAACACTGAATTTTAATGGCTCTACTCACTCCAACAGCCAAAAGCACTGTATTTTAAAGGCTCTGCACACGCCAATGGCCAAAAGCACTGTATTATAAAGGCTCTACTCACTCCAACAGCCAAAACCACTGTACTTAAAAGGCTCTACTCACTCCAACAACTAAAAGCACTGTATTTTAAAGGTTCCACTCACTCCAAGGGCCAAAAGCACTGCATTTTAATGGCTCCACTCGCTCCAACAGCCAAAAGCACTGCATTTTAAAGGCTCCACTCACTCCAACAGCCAAAAGCACTGTATTTTAAAGGCTCTACTCACTCAAACAGCACTGTATTTTTAAGGATCTACCAACTCCAACAGCCAAAATCACTGCTTTTGCAAGGCTCTACTCACTCTCAGTGCCAAAAACACTGCTTTTTAAAGGCTCACTCACTCCAACACCCAGAAGCACTGCATTCTAAAGGCTCTACTCACTCCAACAGCCAAAACCACTGTACTTTAAAGGCTCCACTCACTCCAACAACCAAAAGCACTGTATTTTATAGGCTCCACTCACTCCAACAGCCGAAAGCACTGTATTTTAAAGGCTCTACTCACTACAACAGCCAAAAGCACTGAAGTTTAAAGGCTCTACTCACTACAACAGCCAAAAGCACTGTATTTTAAAGGCTCTACTCACTCCAACAGCCAAAAGCACTGAATTTTAATGGCTCCACTCACTCCAACAACCAAAAGCACTGTATTTTAAAGGCTCCACTCACTCCAACAGCCGAAAGCACTGTATTTTAAAGGCTCTACTCACTCAAACAGCAAAAAGCACTGCTTTTTAAAGGCTCACTCACTCCAACACCCAGAAGCACTGCATTCTAAAGGCTCTACTCACTCCAACAGCCAAAAGCACTGTATTTTAAAGGCTCTACTCACTCCAACAGCCAAAAGCACTGAATTTTAATGGCTCCACTCACTCCAACAACCAAAAGCACTGTATTTTAAAGGCTCCACTCACTCCAACAGCCGAAAGCACTGTATTTTAAAGGCTCTACTCACTCAAACAGCAAAAAGCACTGCTTTTTAAAGGCTCACTCACTCCAACACCCAGAAGCACTGCATTCTAAAGGCTCTACTCACTCCAACAGCCAAAAGCACGGAAGTTTAAAGGCTCTACTCACTCCAATGGCCAAAAGCACTGTATTTTAAAGGCTCTACTCACTCCAACAGCCAAAAGCACTGTATTTTAAAGGCTCTACTCACTCCAACAGCCAAAAGCACTGCATTTTAAAGGCTCTACTCACTCCAACAACCAAAAGCAATGTGTTTTAAAGGCTCCACTCAGTCCAAGGGCCAAACGCACTGAATTTTAATGGCTCCACTCACTCCAAGGGCCAAAAGCACTGCTTTGTAAAGGCTCTACTCATGACAAGGGCCAAAAGCATTGTATTATAAAGGCTCCACTCATTCCAACAGCCAAAAGCACTGTATTTTAAAGGCTCTACTCACTCAAACAGCAAAAAGCATTGTATTTTTAAGGATCTACCTACTTCAACAGCCAAAAACACTGCTTTTGCAAGGCTCTACTCACTCTAAGTGCCAAAAACACTGCTTTTTAAAGGCTCATTCACTCAAACAGCAAAAAGCACTGCATTTGAAAGGCTCTACTCACTCTAACAGCACTGCATTTTAAAGGCTCTACTCACTCCAACAGCCAAATGCACTGTATTTTAAAGGCTCTAGTCACTCAAACAGCAAAAAGCACTGTATTTTTAAGGATCTACCGACTCCAACAGCCAAAAACACTGCTTTTGCAAGGCTCTACTCACTCTCAGTGCCAAAAACACTGCTTTTTAAAGGCTCAATCACTCCAACAGCCAAAAGCACTGCATTTTAAAGGCTCCACTCACTCCAACAGCCAAAAGCACTGAAGTTTAATGGCTCCACTCAATCCAACAGCCTAAAGCACTCTATTTTAAAGGCTCTACTCACTCAAACAGCAAAAAGCACTGCATATGAAAGGCTCCACTCACTCCAACAACCCAAAGCACTGTATTTTAAAGGCTCCACTCACTCCAAGGGCCAAAATCACTGCTTTTTAAAATCTCTACTCAAGCCAAGGACCAAAAGCACTGTATTTTAAAGGGTCTACTCACTCCAACAGCCAAAAGCACAGTATTATAAAGGCTCTACTCACTCCAACAGCCAAAAACACTGCATTTTTAAGGCTCTGCTCACGCCAATGGCCAAAAGCACTGTATTATAAAGGCTCTACTCACTCCAACAGCCAAAACCACTGTACTTAAAAGGCTCTACTCACTCCAACAACCAAAAGCACTGTATTTTAAAGGCTCCACTCACTCCAAGGGCCAAAAGCACTGCATTTTAATGGCTCCACTCACTCCAACAGCCAAAAGCACTGCATTTTAAAGGCTCCACTCACTCCAACAGCCAAAAGCACTGTATTTTAAAGGCTCTACTCACTCAAACAGCACTGTATTTTTAAGGATCTACCTACTCCAATAGCCAAAATCACTGCTTTTGCAAGGCTCTACTCACTCTAAGTGCCAAAAACACTGCTTTTTAAAGGCTCACTCACTCCAACACCCAGAAGCACTGCATTCTAAAGGCTCTACTCACTCAAACAGCCAAAAGCACTGAAGTTTAAAGGCTCTACTCACTCCAACAGCCAAAACCACTGTACTTTAAAGGCTCCACTCACTCCAACAACCAAAAGCACTGTATTTTAAAGGCTCCACTCACTCCAACAGCCGAAAGCACTGTATTTTAAAGGCTCCACTCACTCCAACAACCAAAAGCACTGTATTTTAAAGGCTCCACTCACTCCAACAACCAAAAGCACTGTATTTTAAAGGCTCCACTCACTCCAACAGCCGAAAGCACTGTATTTTAAAGGCTCTACTCACTCAAACAGCAAAAAGCACTGCTTTTTAAAGGCTCACTCACTCCAACACCCTGAAGCACTGCATTCTAAAGGCTCTACTCACTCCAACAGCCAAAAGCACTGAAGTTTAAAGGCTCTACTCACTCCAAGGGCCAAAAGCACTGTATTTTAAAGGCTCTACTCACTCCAACAGCCAAAAGCACTGAATTTTAATGGCTCTTCTCACTCCAACAGCCAAAAGCACTGCATTTTAAAGGCTCTTCTCACTCCAACAGCCAAAAGCACTGTATTTTAAAGGCTCCACTCACTCCAAGGGCCAAAACCACTGTACTTTAAAGGCTCTACTCACTCCAACAACCAAAAGCACTGTATTTTAAAGGCTCCACTCACTCCAAGGGCCAAAATCACTGCTTTTTAAAAGCTCTACTCAAGCCAAGGGCCAAAAGCACTGTATTTTAAAGGCTCTACTCACTCCAACAGCCAAAAGCACTGAATTTTAATGGCTCCACTCACTCCAACAGCCAAAAGCACTGCATTTTAAAGGCTCTTCTCACTCCAACAGCCAAAAGCACTGCATTTTAAAGGCTCTTCTCACTCCAACAGCCAAAAGCACTGTATTTTAAAGGCTCCACTCACTCCAAGGGCCAAAAGCACTGCTTTTTAAAGGCTCCACTCATTCCAACAGCCAAAAGCACTGTATTTTAAAGGCTCTACTCACTCCAACAGCCAAAACCACTGTACTTTAAAGGCTCTACTCATGCCAACAACCAAAATCACTGTATTTTAAAGGCTCCACTCACTCCAAGGGCCAAAAACATTGTACTTTAAAGGCTCTACTCACTCCGACAGCCAAAAACACGGCTGTTTCAAGGCTCTACTAACTCCAAGGGCCCAAAATACTGCTTTTTATAGGCTTTGCTCACGCCAAGGGCCAAAAGCACTGTATTTTAAAGGCTCTACTCACTCCAACACCCAACTGCACTGTATTTTAAAAGCTCTACTCACTCCAACACCCAAAAGCACTGTATTTTAAAGGCTCCACTCACTCAAAGGGCCAAAATCACTGCTTTTTAAAGGGTCTGCTCACCCCAAGGGCGAAAAGCACTGTTGGTGCAAGGCTGTACTAACTCCAATGGCCAAAAACACTGCTTTTTAAAGGCTTTGCTCACGCCAAGGGCCAAAAGCACTGTATTTTAAAGGCTCTACTCACTCCAACAGCCAAAAGCACTGTATTTTAAAGGCTCTACTCACTCCAACAGCCAAAAGCACTGTATTTTAAAGGCTCTACTCACTCCAACAGCCAAAAGCACTGTATTTTAAAGGCTCTACTTACTCTAACAGCCAAAAACACTGCTGGTGCAAGGCTCTACGCACTCCAAGGGCCAAAAACACTGCTTTTTAAAGGCTAAGCTCAGGCCAAGGGCCGAAAGCACTGTATTTGAAAGGCTCTACTCACTCCAACAGCCAAAAGCACTGTATTTTAAAGGCTCCACTCACTCAAAGGGCCAAAAGCACTGTATTTTAAAGGCTCTACTCACTCCAACAGCCAAAAGCACTGCTTTTTAAAGGCTCTACTCACGCCAAGGGCCAAAAGCACTGTATTTTAAAGGCTCTACTCACTCCAACAGCCAAAAGCACTGTATTTTAAAGGCTCCACTCACTCAAAGGGCCAAAAGCACTGTATTTGAAAGGCTCTACTCACTCCTACAGCCAAAAACACTGCTGGTGCAAGGCTCTACTCACTCCAAGGGCCAAAAACACTGCTTTTTAAAGGCTAAGCTCAGGCCAAGGGCCGAAAGTACTGTATTTGAAAGGCTCTACTCACTCCAACAGCCAAAAGCACTGTATTTTAAAGGCTCCACTCACTCAAAGGGCCAAAAGCACTGTATTTGAAAGGCTCTACTCACTCCTACAGCCAAAAACACTGCTGGTGCAAGGCTCTACTCACTCCAAGGGCCAAAAACACTGGTTTTTAAAGGCTCTGCTCACGCCAAGGGCCAAAAGCACTGTATTTGAAAGGCTCTACTCAGTCCAACAGCCAAAAGCACTTGCATTTGCTGAGGTGTAATAGTGGACTTGGTGACCCTCCTGAGTCGAATGGTAGGATCCCCTGAAACTAAGAATTTTCTCCCATAGACTATAATGGGGTTCGATATTCGTTCGAATAGTCGAATATTGAGATGCCATTCGTAACGAATAATGAACATCGAATATTTTACTGTTCGCTCATCTCTAATACCCACTTATCTCTCCTCATGGGAAAAGGAATTAAACACAAAATTCACAAGTGCAGAGACTGACCTAATTCTGAAAAATTCTCATGGCTTCTCTAGGTGTGTAAGATTGCAAGAGACTCACTTTAAGGTCCTAGCAAGGTGGTACAAAACCCCTGAATGGTTGCATGCCCATGGACTAGCAGAGTCCAAATTGCGTTGGAGGTGTAGGACACAGACGGGTAGCATGTTACACATCTGGTGGTCATGTGACTTGCTCCGACCCTTTTGGACAGGTGTAGAAACTCAAATTTCTAGAGTGATGAAAAAGCAAATTTGATTGACACCCGAAATGGTCTTATTGTCCAAGCCCTCACCCCAATACACACCTTCAAAAATGAATCTCATTACTAGAGATGAGCGAACACCCAAATGTTCGAAGTTCGAAATCTGATTCGAACAGCCGCTCACTGTTCGAACAGGTTTCGAACCCCATTATAGTCTATGGGGAACATATACTCGTTAAGGGGGAAACCCAAATCTGTCTCAGGAGGGTCACCAAGTCCACTATGACACCCCAGGAAATGATACCAACACCCTGGAATGACACTGGGACAGCAGGGGAAGCATGCCTGGGGGCATAAAAGTCACTTTATTACATGGAAATCCCTGTCAGCTTGCGATTTTTGCAAGCTTTTTCCCATAGGAATGCATTGGCCAGTCTTCAGAATTCGGCCAATCAGCGCTGGCTCTGCCGGAGGAGGCGGAGTCTAAGATCGCTCCACACCAGTCTCCATTCAGGTCCGACCTTAGACTCCGCCTCCTCCGGCAGAGCCAGCGCTGATTGGCTGGAGACTGGCCAATGCATTCCTATGGGTATGCGGTGATGCAGACAAGCTGAGCGAGTGCACACACTCACCTCTACTGTGTTGAGCCAGTTCTGCTCAACTACACCATGTGCCGGTCGGCTCTGCTGTGCGAGCTCAGCACACACTCAGCTCTGCTGATTCTGTATACTGATTCTGTATACTGGCCAATCAACGCTGGCCAATGCCAGCGGTGATGCAGAGCTGAGTGTGTGCCGAGCTCGCACAGCAGTGCTGACCGGCACACGGTGTAGTTGAGCAGAACTGGCTCAACACTGCTGAGTCTCTGCACGTCTTCTATATCTCATTCGGCCAATCAACGCTGCTCAATGCATTCCTATGGGAAAAAGTTTATCTCACAAAAAACACAATTAAACACCCGATAGAGCCCCAAAAAGTTATTTTTAATAACACTCCCACATAAATAAAGGTTATCCCTAGCTATCTCTGCCTGTACAGCTATCCCTGTCTCATAGTCACAAAGTTCATATTCTCATATGACCCGGATTTGAAATCCACTATTCGTCTAAAATGGAGGTCACCTGATTTCGGCAGCCAATGACTTTTTCCGATTTTTTTCAATGCCCCCGTTGTCGTAGTTCCTGTCCCACCTCCCCTGCGCTGTTATTGGTGCAAAAAAAGCGCCAGGGAAGGTGGGAGGGGAATCGAATTTTTTTGGAGTTTGCCACGTGGTGTCCGTATGGAATCGAACATCTCGAACAGCCTGATATCCGATCGAACATGTGTTCGATAGAACACTTTTCGCTCATCTCTACTCATTACTAGAGATGAGCGAACAGTGTTCTATCGAACTCATGTTCGATCGGATATTAGGCTGTTCGGCATGTTCGATTCAAATCGAACACCGCGTGGTAAAGTGCGCCATTACTCAATTCCCCTCTCACCTTCCCTAGCGCCATTTTTGCTCCAATAACAGCGCAGGGTAGGTGGGACAGGAACTACGACACCGGTGACGTTGAAAAAAGTAGGAAAAACCCATTGGCTGCCGAAAACATGTGACCTCTAATTTAAAAGAACAGCGCTGCCCAGGTTCGCGTCATTCTGAGCTTGCAATTCACCGAGAACGGAGGCTTCAGTCCACTTAGCTAGGGATCAGATTCTGGGTAGGAAGGGACAGGCTAGGATAGGAAGGAGAAGACAACCAACAGCTCTTGTAAGAGCTAAATTCCAGGGAGAAGCTTATCAGTGTAATGTGGCACTGACGGGCTCAATCGCCGCAACCCAGCTTTCCCCGGATCCTGAATGGAATACACTGACAGTGTATTCCTGTATACCCTATATATACACCCCCGATCCCCGTTCCAACGGTGTGCCCCCCCACCTTCACCCCAGAAAAACCCTGCAAGTCCCCTAGCAATAGTTCTGCCACTGACATATAGTGCCAGTTTCTGACTGGAAATTCAAAGAATATATTGGGGTTACAAATACCCTCATTTCTTGCTACTGCCATATAGTGCCAGTTTCTGACTGGGAATTCCAAGAATATATTGGGGTTACAAATACCCTCATTTCTTGCTCCTGCCATATAGTGCCATTGTCTGACTGGGAATTCCAATAATATATTGGGGTTACAAATACCTTCAAGTCCTGCCACTGACATATAGTGCCATTGTCTGACTGGGAATTCCAAGAATATATTGGGGTTACAAATACCTTCAAGTCCTGCCACTGCCATATAGTGCCATTGTCTGACTGGGAATTCCAACATTATATTGGGGTTACAAATACCTTCAAGTTCTGCCACTGACATATAGTGCCAGTTTCTGACTGGGAATTCAAAGAATATATTGGGGTTACAAATACCCTCATTTCTTGCTACTGCCATATAGTGCCATTGTCTGACTGGGAATTCCAAGAATATATTGGGGTTACAAATACCTTCAAGTCCTGCCACTGCCATATAGTGCCATTGTCTGACTGGGAATTCCAAGAATATATTGGGGTTACAAATACCCTCATTTCTTGCTACTGCCATATAGTGCCATTGTCTGACTGGGAATTCCAAGAATATATTGGGGTTACAAATACCTTCAAGTCCTGCCACTGCCATATAGTGCCATTGTCTGACTGGGAATTCCAAGAATATATTGGGGTTACAAATACCCTCATTTCTTGCTACTGCCATATAGTGCCATTGTCTGACTGGGAATTCCAATAATATATTGGGGTTACAAATACCTTCAAGTCCTGCCACTGACATATAGTGCCATTGTCTGACTGGGAATTCCAAGAATATATTGGGGTTACAAATACCTTCAAGTCCTGCCACTGCCATATAGTGCCATTGTCTGACTGGGAATTCCAAGAATATATTGGGGTTACAAATACCTTCAAGTCCTGCCACTGACATATAGTGCCAGTTTCTGACTGGGAATTCCAAGAATATATTGGGGTTACAAATACCTTCAAGTCCTGCCACTGCCATATAGTGCCATTGTCTGACTAGGAATTCCAAGAATATATTGGGGTTACAAATACCCTCATTTCTTGATACTGCCATACAGTGCCATTGTCTGACTGGGAATTCCAATAATATATTGGGGTTACAAATACCTTCAAGTCCTGCCACTGCCATATAGTGCCATTGTCTGACTGGGAATTCCAAGAATATATTGGGGTTACAAATACCTTCAAGTCCTGCCACTGCCATATAGTGCCATTGTCTGACTGGGAATTCCAAGAATATATTGGGGTTACAAATACCTTCAAGTCCTGCCACTACCATATAGTGCCATTGTCTGACTGGGAATTCCAAGAATATATTGGGGTTACAAATACCTTCAAGTCCTGCCACTGACATATAGTATATTATCCCTACGTAAGCTTGTTATAGAGGGTATTAGATTGGGTATTTTTTGTGAAAAAGATGAAAAATTTTTGATCCCTACACATCCGGTGACTCCAATAATGCACGGTTTGCCCAAGGTGCACAAAGATGTGTTCCCCCCTCCACTCAGGCCCATTGTTTCTGGGATAGGGTCCCTGAATGAAAATCTTTGCGATTGGATTGACCAAATATTACAACCGTTGGTCACCCGTATACCGGGATATGTCAGGGACTCGAAAGAAATTCTTAGGATTTTCAGTGGGTTTGAGTGGAGGGGGGATTATGCATGGGTCACTTGTGATGTTTCCTCTTTATACCCCTCAATACCACATGACATAGCACTCTTAGCGTTAATGGACCATTTGAAAAGATTTTCGGATTTTACTAATGAAAGGTGTGAATTTATAGTTGAGACTGTGAATTATCTACTGCAACATAATTATTTTATGTTCAACAACAGGTACTATCTCCAAGTCTGCGGAGTGCCAATGGGGGCGAGGTTCTCGCCCTCACTGGCTAATCTTGTCATGGCATGGTGGGAAAGCAAATGTATCTTCCATGCCAGCAATCCCTTTCGGGACAATATTAGCTGGTATGGAAGATACATTGATGATTTATTGCTTGTTTGGAAGGGGGAGGATAGAGAAATTATTGATTTCGTGGATTATATAAATGTGAACCAATTTAACCTCAAATTCACATATAGATTTGACAGAATCACTATTGATTTTCTAGATGTTACCCTTTCGGGAAATGCTGAAGAGGGTGTAGTTCACACTAGCCTTTTTCGCAAAAGTCAATCAGGTAACACATTGTTGCATGCAGATAGTTCTCACCCAGCCCATACTATTCGAGCATTACCAGTGGGGGAGATGATGAGACTCAAAAGAGCTTGCAGCAGGGATGATATATACAAGTCACAGTCTGAGCAGATTTTTAAACGTTTGAAGGAAAGAGGATATTCCAGCTGGTCATTAAACAGAGCGAGGAAAATAGTAGAGGGGACTGATAGGGCAATGCTGCTATCCTCTAATAAGAACAAAAACAAACCGAAAACTACCACACAAAAAGGTTTTAACCTTTATTTCTCTACTAGATTCAGCACAGACTACAAGGAAGTAATGAATATAATACGCAGAAATATGGGTATATTATATCAGGATGAGACGTTGTGTACCATACTTACTGATGGAGTGAAATTTGTCTCCAGAAGAGGGAAAACATTGGCAAATTATTTATCCCCTAGTCTTTTTTTGGAGGAAAATAGAATCAAATCAGAGACCTGGTTACATATTAAGGGTTTCTACAAATGTGGTCACAGCAGATGCCAAACATGTAAATATGTAGAGAAAACATCTGTATTTCAAAATTCTACTTATACTTCAACCTATAACATCAATGGATTCATGAATTGTACCACGGATCACGTGGTCTATATGGTTACGTGTAAAACATGCAATTTACAATACATAGGAAGTACCATCAGGTCTCTCAAACTTAGAGTTTCGGAACATGTACAGAGTATTGTTAACAAAAATTCTTTGAAAATTACAGGAGTAACTAGACACTTCCGGGAAAAACATGGAGGGGATATATCATCCCTAAGTTTCAAGGCTATCGAACGGATTGCCAAACCAGTTAGGGGAGGTAACTGGGAGCATATGGTCAGAATTAGAGAAGCATTTTGGGTGCTCAAATTGGACACAAGAGTGCCGAAAGGAATGAATTATAAAAATGATCTTTCTTACATATATAAATACTGAGAACCACATAACCATAGTTGACATTTTTGTAGTCAATTACATTTATTTAGGCTTATGTTTATGATTCATATAGGTCACGAGTATATATTATCAGGTTACAGCACGACACATCAATAACGTTATATAATAGTGGTTGGGATACTGAAGGATATAGATATACACAGCGGCATTCATGGGATTGTCAACAACTGTTATATTCATAGTCATTTGTATTCCAGAGAGTAATATAAGTTAGGGTGGTTTTGCAGTGTTTATACTTGCTAAATTACAATAGTTTTCACAATACATTTATTTCAGGAACAATGTATCAGTGTAGTAACGGAGTTCACAACGTCTTACCCCATACATTGGCGTAGCGGCATATACTTACCTTGATTGGTCTATCCACCCATGTGACTGGGAGGATTGAACACGCATGCGCATAGGTTAGAAGTCGGACATCTTCATTATGGGCAGAACGGGAGCCCATGTTACGCGGTAGATGGTTCATCTCGTTTCTATCTCTTTTTACAAGTTAATTTGTAAGTTTTTAATTATTTTTTATCCCTGTTTGTTTTGTATTATGTAACAAGTGACAGTGTTTGTATTAATCCATTGTATAGGTGTATTAGTTTACTTTGTTTATTTTGTGTGTTTGTTATGTTTTTCATTGTGACCTTTGGTTATTACGTAGAGTCTCTGACCTTAGCACCTCAGGTGCAGTAATGACATTTAGAGCTATATAAGATGGTCAGTCTTTCTATGGCGTCAGACTATGAGAAAGGGGCGAATATAGGTGCCCCGAAACGCGTCAGTCGGACGTTTTGCTCATTCAACTCTGCCATTATGGATATTTGTTGAGATATACAATTTTATTTGAACATTCCATGTTCATGAATAACTTTCACAATAAAGGTTAAGTTTTAATCGAGAGGAATTCGGATGCTGGAGTATTCTATTCGGAGGTTTTGCATTTGTGCCTCGGGCTGGGAGGCTGAATCTCCGTGCACCTTCCTTCTTTATCAGGATTTCCCACGGATATTGCATGTCATGGCACCCGCAGATTTTTTCATCAGAGAACACGTGAGTGAGCTGACACATTTGTGTTTATTTTTCTAAGACTGACATATAGTGCCAGTTTCTGACTGGGAATTCCAAGAATATATTGGGGTTACAAAAACCTTCAAGTCCTGCCACTGCCATATAGTGCCATTGTCTGACTAGGAATTCCAAGAATATATTGGGGTTACAAATACCCTCATTTCTTGCTACTGCCATATAGTGCCATTGTCTGACTGGGAATTCCAATAATATATTGGCGTTACAAATACCTTCAAGTTCTGCCACTGACATATAGTGCCAGTTTCTGACTGGGAATTCAAAGAATATATTGGGGTTACAAAAACCTTCAAGTCCTGCCACTGCCATATAGTGCCATTGTCTGACTGGGAATTCAAAGAATATATTGCGGTTACAAATACCCTCATTTCTTGCTACTGCCATATAGTGCCAGTTTCTGACTGGGAATTCCAAGAATACATTGGGGTTACAAATACCCTCATTTCTTGCTACTGCCATATAGTGCCATTGTCTGACTGGGAATTCCAATAATATATTGGGGTTACAAATACCCTCATTTCTTGCTACTGCCATATAGTGCCATTGTCTGAATGGGAATTCCAATAATATATTGGGGTTACAAATACCTTCAAGTCCTGCCACTGCCATATAGTGCCATTGTCTGACTGGGAATTCCAAGAATATATTGGGGTTACAAATACCTTCAAGTCCTGCCTCTGCCATATAGTGCCATTGTCTGACTAGGAATTCCAAGAATATATTGGGGTTACAAATACCCTCATTTCTTGCTACTGCCATATAGTGCCATTGTCTGACTGGGAATTCCAAGAATATATTGGGGTTACAAATACCTTCAAGTCCTGCCACTGACATATAGTGCCAGTTTCCGACTGGGAATTCCAAGAATATATTGGGGTTACAAATACCTTCAAGTCCTGCCACTGCCATAGAGTGCCATTGTCTGACTGGGAATTCCAAGAATATATTGGGGTTACAAATACCTTCAAGTCCTGCCACTGACATATAGTGCCAGTTTCTGACTGGGAATTCCAAGAATATATTGGGGTTACAAATACCTTCAAGTCCTGCCTCTGCCATATAGTGCCATTGTCTGACTGGGAATTCCAAGAATATATTGGGGTTACAAATACCTTCAAGTCCTGCCACTGACATATAGTGCCAGTTTCTGACTGGGAATTCCAATAATATATTGGGGTTACAAATACCTTCAAGTCCTGCCACTGCCATATAGTGCCATTGTCTGACTGGGAATTCCAAGAATATATTGGGGTTACAAATACCTTCAAGTCCTGCCACTGCCATATAGTGCCATTGTCTGACTGGGAATTCCAAGAATATATTGGGGTTACAAATACCTTCAAGTCCTGCCGCTGCCATATAGTGCCATTGTCTGACTGGGAATTCCAAGAATATATTGGGGTTACAAATACCCTCATTTCTTGCTACTGCCATATAGTGCCATTATCTGACTGGGAATTCCAATAATATATTGGGGTTACAAATACCTTCAAGTCCTGCCACTGACATATAGTGCCATTATCTGACTGGGAATTCCAAGAATATATTGGGGTTACAAATACCTTCAAGTCCTGCCACTGCCATATAGTGCCATTGTCTGACTGGGAATTCCAAGAATATATTGGGGTTACAAATACCTTCAAGTCCTGCCGCTGCCATATAGTGCCATTGTCTGACTGGGAATTCCAAGAATATATTGGGGTTACAAATACCCTCATTTCTTGCTACTGCCATATAGTGCCATTGTCTGACTGGGAATTCCAATAATATATTGGGGTTACAAATACCTTCAAGTCCTGCCACTGACATATAGTGCCATTGTCTGACTGGGAATTCCAAGAATATATTGGGGTTACAAATACCTTCAAGTCCTGCCACTGCCATATAGTGCCATTGTCTGACTGGGAATTCCAAGAATATATTGGGGTTACAAATACCTTCAAATCCTGCCACTGCCATATAGTGCCATTGTCTGACTGGGAATTCCAAGAAAATATTGGGGTTACAAATGCCCTCATTTCTTGCTACTGCCATATAGTGCCATTGTCTGACTGGGAATTCCAATAATATATTAGGGTTACAAATACCTTCAAGTCCTGCCGCTGCCATATAGTGCCATTGTCTGACTGGGAATTCCAAGAATATATTGAGGTTACAAATACCCTCATTTCTTGCTACTGCCATATAGTGCCATTGTCTGACTGGGATTTCCAAGAATATATTGGGGTTACAAATACCTTCAAGTCCTGCCACTGCCATATAGTGCCATTGTCTGACTGGGAATTCCAAGAATATATTGGGGTTACAAATACCTTCAAGTCCTGCCGCTGCCATATAGTGCCATTGTCTGACTGGGAATTCCAAGAATATATTGAGGTTACAAATACCCTCATTTCTTGCTACTGCCATATAGTGCCATTGTCTGACTGGGATTTCCAAGAATATATTGGGGTTACAAATACCTTCAAGTCCTGCCTCTGCCATATAGTGCCATTGTCTGACTGGGAATTCCAAGAATATATTGGGGTTACAAATACCCTCATTTCATGCTACTGCCATATAGTGCCATTGTCTGACTGGGAATTCCAATAATATATTAGGGTTACAAATACCTTCAAGTCCTGCCACTGACATATAGTGCCATTGTCTGACTGGGAATTCCAAGAATATATTGGGGTTACAAATACCCTCATTTCTTGCTACTGCCATATAGTGCCATTGTCTGACTGGGAATTCCAATAATATATTGGGGTTACAAATACCTTCAAGTCCTGCCACTGCCATATAGTGCCATTGTCTGACTGGGAATTCCAAGAATATATTGTTGTTACAAATACCCTCATTTCTTGCTACTGCCATATAGTGCCATTGTCTGACTGGGAATTCCAAGAATATATTGGGGTTACAAATACCTTCAAATTCTGCCACTGACATATAGTGCCAGTTTCTGACTGGGAATTCAAAGAATATATTGGGGTTACAAATACCCTCATTTCTTGCTACTGCCATATAGTGCAATTGTCTGACTGGGAATTCCAAGAATATATTGGGGTTACAAATACCTTCAAGTCCTGCCACTGACATATAGTGCCAGTTTCTGACTGGGAATTCAAAGAATATATTGGGTTTACAAATACCCTCATTTCTTGCTACTGCCATATAGTGCCATTGTCTGACTGGGAATTCAAAGAATATATTGGGGTTACAAATACGCTCATTTCTTGCTACTGCCTTATAGTGCCAGTTTCTGACTGGGAATTCAAAATGCGCAAGGCTCCCGGAAAGGTATGTGGACGAGGCCGTTGGCGAGGTCGGGGGAATGGTTCTGGGGAGCAAGGTAGCAGTGAAGCCACAGGGTGTCCCGTGCCTACTCCTGTGGGGCAGCAAGCATTGCGCCACTCCACAGTGCTAGGGTTGCTTGCCACATTAACTAAACTGCAGGGTACAAACCTTAGTAGGCCCGAGAACCAGGAACAGGTCTTGCAATGGCTGTCGGATAACGCTTACAGCACATTGTCCAGCAGCCAGTCAGGCTCTGCCTCCTCTCCTCCTATTACCCAACAGTCTTGTCCTCCTTCCTCCCAAAATTCCCAAGCTTCAAAGAACAATAAGCCCAACTGTCCCTGCTCCCCGCTCCTTTCATTGTCCCTCAACCTGCCCCTCCATGTCACGATTCCACGGACCTAACAGAGGAGCATCTGTGTCCAGATGCTCAAACACTAGAGTCTCCTCCATCTCCGTTCGATTTGGTGGTGGATGACCAGCAACCCACCCTCATCGACGACGATGTGACGCATTTTCCGTCAGGGCTTCCAGTTGACCTGCACATTGTGCGGGAGGAGGAGATGAGACAGGAGTTGGAAGAGGAAGTGGTGGATGATGAGGACACTGACCCGACCTGGACAGGGGGGATGTCAAGCAGGGAAAGTAGTGTGGATGTTGAGGCAGGTGCAGCACCAAAAAGGGTAGCTAGAGGCAGAGGCAGAGGTCAGCAGCGTAGGCGAAGCCAGGCCACACCCGGAATCTCCCAAGATGTTCTAGTTCGTACCCAGCCCCGAAAAACTCCCACCTCGAGGGCACGTTTCTCGAAGGTGTGGAGTTTTTTCAAGGAATGCGCCGAGGACAGATATAGTGTTGTCTGCACAATTTGCCTCTCGAAATTGATTAGGGGCTCTGAGAAGAGCAACCTGTCCACCACTTCAATGCGCCGTCATTTGGAATCCAAGCACTGGAATCAGTGGCAGGCAGCAACGGCAGGACAAAGGCCACCTGCCGTTCACGCCACTGCCTCTGCCTCTGCCACTGCCACTGCTGACTGTGCTGGCGATGCACTCCAGAGGACGAGCCAGGACACCACTTCATCTGCCTCCGCCACTTTGTTGACTTCTTCCTCATCCTCCCCTGTTCCTGTCTTATCTCCTTCTCCTGCACCATCAAAGGCACCATCAGGCGCTTCTTTACAACAACCCACCATCTCTCAGACATTGGAGCGGCGGCAGAAATACACCGCTAACCACCCACACGCGCAAGCCTTGAACGCCAACATCGCTAAACTGCTGGCCCAGGAGATGTTGGCGTTCCGGCTTGTTGAAACTCCCGCCTTCCTGGACCTGATGGCAACTGCGGCACCTCGCTATGCCGTCCCTAGCCGTCACTACTTCTCCCGGTGTGCCGTCCCCGCCTTGCACCAGCACGTGTCACTCAACATCAGGCGGGCCCTTAGTTCCGCGCTTTGCACAAAGGTCCACTTGACCACCGACGCGTGGACAAGTGCATGCGGACAGGGACGCTACATTTCACTGACGGCACACTGGGTGAATGTAGTTGAGGCTGGGACTGCTTCCCAAACTGGCCCGGTGTACCTCGTCTCCCCGCCTCACATTCCTGGCAGGGACACGAGAAGAACACCCCCCTCCTCCTCCACCGCCTCCTCCTCCCCCACCGGCTCCTCCTCCGCCACCGCCTCCTTCTCCGCCACCACCTCCTCCTCCGCTGTTAGGTTGACCCCAGCTACGAGTTGGAAACGTTGCAGCACTGGCGTTGGTAGACGGCAGCAGGCCGTGCTGAAGCTGATCAGCTTGGGGGACAGACAGCACACTGCCTCCGAGGTGAGGGATGCCCTCCTCGATGAGACGGCAATATGGTTTGAGCCGCTGCACCTGGGCCCAGGCATGGTCGTTTGTGATAACGGCCGGAACCTGGTAGCAGCTCTGGAGCTTGCCGGACTCCAACATGTTCCATGCCTGGCCCACGTCTTCAACCTAGTGGTGCAACGTTTCCTAAAGAGCTACCCCAATGTTCCAGAGCTACTGGTGAAAGTGCGGCGCATGTGCGCCCACTTTCGCAAGTCGACAGTAGCCGCTGCTAGCTTAAAATCTCTCCAGCAACGCCTGATTGTGCCACAACACCGGCTTTTGTGCGACGTCCCCACACGCTGGAACTCAACGTTTCAGATGTTGAATAGAGTGGTTGAGCAGCAGAGACCTTTGATGGAATACCAGCTACAAAACCCTAGGGTGCCACAAAGTCAGCTGCCTCAGTTTCTCATCCATGAGTGGCCATGGATGAGAGACCTTTGTGACATCCTATGGGTGTTTGAGGAGTCCACAAGGAGGGTGAGCTCTGAGGATGCGATGGTGAGCCTTACAATCCCGCTCTTGTGTGTTCTGAGAGAATCCCTGATTGACATCAGGGATAACTCAGATCACACAGAGGAGTCAGGGATAGCATCCGATCCGTCACAGCTGGAGAGTAGGTCCACACATCTGTCCGCTTCATCACGTTTAATGGAGGAGGAGGAGGAGGAGGAGGAAGAAGAGTTGTCCGATGATGTGATGGTGATACAGGAGGCTTCCGGGCAACTTTGAATCGTCCCATTGTTGCAGTGCGGATGGGTAGACATGGACGATGAGGAGGAAATGGCGATTGAACTTTCCGGGGGGCCAGAGGAGTCATGCCAACTAACACTGTGGCAGACATGGCTGAGTTCATGTTGGGGTGCTTTACAACCGACAAGCGTATTGTCAAAATCATGGAGGACAACCAGTACTGGATCTTTGCTATCCTTGACCCCCGGTATAAAAACAACATCTCCTCTTTTATTCCGGTAGAGGGGAGGGCCAATCGCATCAATGCTTGCCACAAGCAATTGGTGCAGAATAAGATGGAGATGTTTCCAGCATGTGACGTTGGCAGCAGGGAGGGCAGTTCCTCCAGTAGGCGACCAAGCTCTCACCGGTCCACACAAACGAGGGGCACACTGTCTAAGGTCTGGGACACCTTGATGGCACCCCCTCGCCAAAGTGCCGCCACGGAGGGTCCTAGTGTCACCAGGCGTGAGAAGTATAGGCGCATATTGCGGGAATACCTTTCCGACCACAGCCGTGTCCTCTCCGACCCCTCTGCGCCCTACACGTATTGGGTGTCGAAGTTGGACCTGTGGCTTGAACTTGCCCTATATGCCTTGGAGGTGCTGTCCTGTCCTGCCACCAGCGTCCTATCTGAGAGGGTGTTCAGTGCAGCCGGTGGCATCATCACTGACAAGCGCACCCGTCTGTCAGCTGAGAGTGCCGACCGGCTCACTTTGATAAAAATGAACCACCACTGGATAGAGCCTTCATTTTCGTGCCCACCTGTGTAAAGCACCCCAACATGAAACTCCATGTCTGTGCTCAACCTCTCCAATTCCTCCGCATCCTCATACTCATCCAACATAAGCGTTGCACAATTCTGCTAATACTAGGCTCCCTCCACCCTGATTTCCCACAACTCTGCTGGTTAGAGGCTCCCTCCACCCTGATTTCCCCCAACTCTGCTGGTTAGAGGCTCCCTCCACCCTGATTTCCCCCAACTCTGCTGGTTAGAGGCTCCCTCCACCCTAATTTCCCCCAACTCTGCTGGTTAGAGGCTCCCTCCACCCTGATTTCCCACAACTCTGCTGGTTAGAGGCTCCCTCCACCCTGATTTCCCACAACTCTGCTGGTTAGAGGCTCCCTCCACCATGAATTGGTCCAAACTGGGGTTTTTAGAGGCTCCCTCCACCATGAATTTCCCAAAACTTGGCTGTTTAGAGGCTCCCTCCACCATGAATTGGTCCAAACTGGGCTGGTTAGAGGCTCCCTCCACCATGAATTGGTCCAAACTGGGGTTTTTAGAGGCTCCCTTCACCATGAATTTCCCAAAACTTGGCTGTTTAGAGGCTCCCTCCACCATGAATTGGTCCAAACTGGGCTGGTTAGAGGCTCCCTCCACCATGAACTTCCCATAGCTTGGCTGTTTAGAGGCTCCCTCCACTATGAATTGGTCCAAACAGGGGTTTTTAGAGGCTCCCTCCACCATGAATTTCCCAAAACTTGGCTGTTTAGAGGCTCCCTCCACCATGAATTTCCCAAAACTTGGCTGTTTAGAGGCTCCCTCCACCATGAATTGGTCCAAACTGGGCTGGTTAGAGGCTCCCTCCACCATGAATTGGTCCAAACTGGGGTTTTTAGAGGCTCCCTCCACCATGAATTGGTCCAAACTGGGCTGGTTAGAGGCTCCCTCCACCATGAACTTCCCATAGCTTGGCTGTTTAGAGGCTCCCTCCACCATGAATTGGTCCAAACTGGGGGTTTTAGAGGCTCCCTCCACCATGAATTTCCCAAAACTTGGCTGTTTAGAGGCTCCCTCCACCATGAATTGGTCCAAACTGGGCTGTTTAGAGGCTCCCTCCACCATGAATTTGCCCAAACTCTGCTGGTTAGAGGCTCAATCCACCCTGATTTTCAAAACAAATGTTGGTGCCAACCTCAACTTACTACAAGGGCCAAATTCACTGCTGGTGACAAGCTGTCCTCACTCCAAGTGCCAAATACACATGTTTCAAGGTGTTTTCCTACTGTCTGAGAGGTGGTATTGAGTGTGTAAAGTGTGTAGTTGTTAGGCTGTGATGATGGGGTAATAGAGGGTCTTTGGTGTGTTAGATGCCCCCAGACATGCTTCCCCTGCTGTCCCAGTGTCATTCCAGAGGTGTTGGCATCATTTCCTGGGGTGTCATAGTGGACTTGGTGACCCTCCAGACACAGATTTGGGTTTCCCCCTTAACGAGTATATGTTCCCCATAGACTATAATGGGGTTCGAAACCCGTTCGAACACACGAACAGTGAGCGACTGTTCGAATCGAATTTCGAACCTCGAATATTTTAGTGTTCACTCATCTCTACTCATTACCCATTTAATCGAAGCAGCAAAATCACTGTTGCCTTTATTCTGGCTCTAATCTACTCCCCCAACGATACGACTCTGGAGAGAAAAAAAATCATCAAATCGCCAGGTATGAGGAATTAATGTACTGCAAATCGCGCACACGAGATACGTACTTGAAAATATGGTCTCCCTGGTGGAAGGTTTATGAGGATCTAGCCACTAGCCAATAAAAACCGGCTATTCTATTGTCTTATTTCCTACCCCAATTTCTGGACTGATAACACAATTCCCCCCCCCCCCTCTTATCCTCCAACCTGAACCCTTCTTCCCCATTTTTTTAGGTACCCTCCCCCCCTAATGCTTAATCAATACACATTTGTCTAGTCATATTACCTACCCCTCGTCCTAGTATGGAAAGTTAATATGTTAGGTTCTTTAGTGGGATATGTGTATACTCTTCTATATTTGTAGAACGAGGTTACGACCCATAATCTGTATTTTGGTTGTTTCTTACCGATAATATTCTTACGTTGTTTTCATTTCATTGTTTGATTACTTGCTATGTTTCACTCTATTTGCTATTAGCTGCTTGTTTTTATTTTTTCTTGACTAGTATCTGTTTTCTGTACCTCTTCTGTGAACTCATTGTTAAAATTTGTAAAATTATTAATAAAATCAGAATTTAAAACAAAAACACTGAGATCATAATGTACTTGCCTAAAATGAAAATTTGCAATCCCTCGTACAGACTGTTGAAGGTGATACATTTGCTTCCAATACACACGTTGGTTAGATGAAGTAATTATGGTGTGGACACCTTATGGAACAGAACAGTGAAAATAATGTTATAGGTGACATAATAAATACAAACAGTGCCCAACTGACTATATTGGAGTTTGACAGAGTTCTGCTATTCTATCCAAGTTTTATTTCTATTTGTGGTTGAGGTATAAAGGTGTTGTCCAGATTCATTTTTTTAATTAAATCGGAAATGTTTTCCTCTGAAAATATAACTTCTACTTAAGTGGTGGTTCCTCTAAACCAGGGGTCTCAAAATCGCGCCCGGCAAACAGTTTTGTGCGGCCCGCAGAAGCATCCTACGACGCATAATACAGTTTAGGACAGGTCATACGTCAGCGGTTCTCAACCTGTGGGTCACGACCCCGGCGGGGGTCGAACGACCAAAGCACAGGGGTCGCCTAAAGCCATCGGAAAATACATATTTCCGATGGCTTTAGCCGCTGAGAAGAGAAGGCTGAAGTGAGTGGAGACTGGAAGGTAAGATGGAGGGAGGAGACAGCAAGTGTAAGCAAGGGGTGGGACGTGGATGCAAGCAGTGTTTGAGTATGATAGGAGGGGATGCAGGCTGTGTGTGAGCATGATAGGAGGTTCAGGCTGTGTGTCAGCAAGATGGGGGACATGAATCTGGGGGCAGAGATGGGGGGACATGAATCTTAGGGCAGAGATGGGGGACATGATTCTGGGGGCAGAGATGGGGGGGACATGAATCTGAGGGCAGAGATGGGGGACATGATTCTGGGGGCAGAGATGGGGGGGACATGAATCTGAGGGCAAAGATGGGGGACATGATTCTGGGGGCAGAGATGGGGGGGACATGAATCTGGGGCAGAGATGGGGGGACATGAATCTGGGGGCAGAGATGGAGGGGGGACATGAATCTGGGGCAGAGATGTGGGGACATGAATCTGGGGCAGAGATGGGGGGACATGAATCTGGGGGCAGAGATAAGGGGACATGAATCTGGGGGCAGAGATGGGGGGACATGAATCTGGTGGCAGAGATGTGGGGACATGAATCTGGGGGCAGAGATGGAGGGGACATGAATCTGGGGGCAGAGATGGGGGGACATGAATCTGGGGGCAGAGATGGGGGGACATGAATCTGGTGGCAGAGATGTGGGGACATGAATCTGGGGGCAGAGATGGGGGACATGAATCTGGGGGCAGAGATGGAGGGACATGAATCTGGGGGCAGAGATGGGGGGACATGAATCTGGGGGCAGAGATGGAGGGACATGAATCTGGGGGCAGAGATGGGGGGACATGAATCTGGGGGCAGAGATGGAGGGACATGAATCTGGGGGCAGAGATGGAGGGACATGAATCTGGGGGCAGAGATGGAAGGACATGAATCTGGGGGCAGAGATGGGGGGACATGAATCTGGGGGCAGATGAAGGGTGTATATGTAACTGGGGGAAAGATGGAGGGGGGACATATAGTTTACGGGTGACTGTAGGAGGATTATACAGTGTGGGGGGCACATGAAAAATGAATGGGCGGAGTCAACATAAAAGTGGGTGGAGCTAAATTTGCCACGGTGCGGCCCGCCGACTGGCTGGGATCTTGCTCTGCGGCCCACATGCTGAGTTGAGTTTGAGACCCCTGCTCTAAACAGTCTTTCACTTGTACTGGTGTCACCACAGTAGTGATTGTATTTACGGCACAAGAACTATAAGGCCAGTGATTGGCTGCAGAAGTCACATGTGTGGTATGTTATCACTGCATGGTCACTAGGGTTGAGCGTTCAGGATCAGAAAAGATCGGATCCCGATCGGTGATCGAGTAAATTTCACGATCGCGATTGGGTTTTGATCCTGCCTAAAAAAAAAGATTGGGAACGGAATTCTGATTCCGATCACTGAACTTACCTGCACAGATCCGCTGTCGCTCCCCGTTCTTCTCGGTCCGATCCTCTCTCATTCACATGCTTTCAGAGCGGCGTGCGCTAGTGTTACAGACCTAGGAAGAAGGCGGGGCTTGTGGCTTAGGAGAGTGTGGGTGGGTACTGAGAGGGGAGAAGTGAGTGATGCACTCACGTCTCCCCACCCTGTAGCCGCCCACACTCTCTTAAGCCACAACAAGCCCGCCTACTCCCAGCTTCAGTAACACTAGCCTGGGAGGCGGGGGCACACACAGCGCTCTGAAAGCATGTGAATAGGAGAGGATCGGATCGAGAAGAACGGGGAGCGACAGCGGATCTGTGCAGGTAAGCGGACAACAGGGAGGGGGGGACTAAGTAGCCTGCGGATTTTTTAATCACTACGCAGCGTGGAGTACATGCTGTGTAGTGAATAGGATCGTTTTTTAAATCTGATCTTTGATCATTAAAAATCACATTGACTTGCATTAGGATCGGAATTGGGATCAGGTTCAGATGGAAAATGATCGGAAATCGGATTTTAAAAACGATCCTGAAATCTCAAGATCGGCTCAACCCTAATGGTCACGTGAAATTCGGAACATAAGCTTTAGGCAAAGGCCTCATGTTGTGGAAAAGCAACTTTTTTGTAGTTGCAGTTTTTACTGCATTTTTTTTTTTTTTTTTTGAGCCAAAGCCTAGAGTGAAATGGGAAATATATAGTTAGCATTTATACTTCTCACTTCTCCTCATTCCATTACTTTGGCTCAAAAAACTGCTGCAAAATCTGCGACAAAAAATACATTTTACATATATACCGTATTTTCCAGCGTATAAGACGACCCCCAACTTTTCCATTTAAAATATAGAGTTTGGGATATACTCGCCATATAAGACTACCTCTTCTGTGGGGTACCTCTTCTTAATGCACATTTACCCCATGGCATACTCTTTAATGCTTTTTATTTGCTTTCCAGTCCTGAACCATCTTTTCTGTAAAGGAGGGTTCACGCTACCGCCGCTGTCCACCCTGGGGTTTCCGTCCTAAACCCCAGAGAAACAGAACAGGCGGCGGCTTGCCAGCGGTCTGCTTTACAACCCATTCATTTGAATGGGTTGTATAGCAAACCGCCGGTGTCCGTATGCGACCTCTCCGCCTGGATAACCTTTTTTTTTTTGCACTGACAATCTGGCGGGGCCACAGTTATCAAAGACATACCATTTAGGGGAATGTCTAATGCTTAGATCACCTTTTTTTATTTTCTTTAAATCAGAGGCGAAACTGTAAAAAAAAAAATGGCGGTTTGGCGCTGGGCATTTTCGGACATAGGGGTAACTAATGTGTGTATGTATCACAGTAGTTTTCTACTTTTATATGTATTCTAGGGAAAGGATGTGATTTAGAATAGAACTTTTTTTTATTTTTTAGATTTTTTTTAAAACTTTTTTTTTTTTTTTAACTATTTTTATTAGCCCCCACCTAGGGGGCTTAAACCTGCAATCATTTGATTGCATATCCCTATAGACGACAATACAAGCGTATTGCCGTCTATGGGAGATTTTGTACATTACTATCACAGCTGGTCATAGACTAGCCACGATTGTAATATCGCTATGACAGGTCTGGAAGCCTTCAGTACGCTCCCGGCTGTCACCGGAACAGGTCGGCTCACCCGGCCTGCAACTTTAAAGATATGGGGCCGCTTTGTGGACGAGGGTGGAGTTAAGTTTTAATGCCTTGAATCAGAGTACATTCTGATTGCAGGCATTAGCATCGGGCCTCCACGTATAACGGAGACCCGATTGCTATGGCGAGCGCTCTGCAGCAGAGCAGTTCACCCCCATCCGCCCTTTTGCCTGCACCATCATGCCCCTTCCCAGCCACTCCCCATCTCCCAGGCGTTTCATTGCAGGCAGAAGCACAGCACAAGCCACCCACATGCCCAAGCCTTCAACGGCCTCATCTAAAAAGTGCTGGTCCTGGAGATGTTGGAGTTTATGCTTCTGTTTACTCAGGCCTTCCTTCATCAGATGGCAGCTGTGGCACCTCGCTATGCTGGGCTTAGCCGTTGCTACTTCTCTTGGTGTGCTGTCCCCGCCTTGCGCCTGCACGTGTCCCATAACATCAGTTGTGCCCAGAGTTCCGCGCTTTGCTGCAAGGTCCACTTGACCACCGGCGCATCGACAAGCGCCTGCGGTCAGGGATGCTGCTTCTCTTTAATGATAGGCCAGGTGAATGTAGTAGAGTCTGGGCCCAGGGTGAAAACTGGGGTGGCCTATCTCCTCTCCTAGCCCAAAATTCATGGCAGGGGTTCTCTGAAAGCCTACTCCTGCGCTGCAACCTCGACCCAAGCTACGAGCTGAAAACGCTGTAACACTGGCATGGGGAGATGTCAGCAGGCCGTGCTGAAGCTCATAAGCTTGGGGGACAGTCAGCACACTGCCTCCGAGGAGAGGGATGCCATCCTGGATGATATGGCAATATGGTTTTCCCTGCTGCACCTGGGCCCAGGCATGTTTGCATATGTGATAATGGCAGGAACCTGGTAGCAGATCTGGAGCTTGCCAGTCTCAAACACGGTCCACACATGGCCCACGTTTTAAAGTTGTTGATGCAAAGGTTCTTTGAAACCTACACCATTGTGCCTGATATACTGGTCAAAGTGCAGCCATTTTCGTAAGTGAAAAGTAGCCTCTGTTAGGCTGAAAACATTCAGAGCACACTCCTGTCATCTTCGCACCATTGGCTGGCAGAGGAAGACGAGGGGGATGAAGTGGCATTTCATGTCACTGTCCCACACGAGGCTTGAGGGTGAAGTTCAGTGCATCCATTGCTTCAGCACGGATGGTGTGAAGGGGAGTGGAAAATGGAGGAAAAGGAGAGTGACCCTTACAGTTGGGGGCAGCGAAGTCATGCCAAGTAATACACTGGCACACATGGCTGACTTCATGTTGGGTTTCTTTTCAAGAGACAAAGGAATAGTTCACATCATGGAGAGCAAACAATACTGGATTGAACAAAAAATTGGATTGAGCTTATATAGCGTGACTGAATTGCTGTGTATCACACTTAGCTTTTGGGGGGTAGACCCTTAAAAATTGGATTGAGCTGATATAGCCTGATTGAATTGCTGTGTCTCCCACTTAGCTTTGGGGGGTACAGCATTAAAAACAGGTTTGACCATACATGGCCTGACTGAACGGCTGTCTCCCACTTAGCTTTGGGGGGGTACAGCATGTGGAAAGCTGGGTTGAGGGTATAGAACTGGACTGAATTGCTCTGTATCCCTGTTAGGTGTTTGGGGGGACACCCCGTGGAAAGCTGGGTTGAGCGTATAGAACTGGACTGAATTGCTCTGTATTCCTGTTTCGGGGGGACACCCCATGGAAAGCTCGACTCCTCTCCCTGCAGTATAGCTTTGAAAAGAGCTATTGTTTTTCTTCAGTTTTTCCCTGCCTACTAAATCCTCTCTAGCCCTCAGCAGGTCATCTGTCCCTACATCTACAAGCCGCAAAATGACACGAAGATGGCGCTGGCTATTCTTATAAATGGGAGGTCACATGTTTTCGGCAGCCAATGGGTTTTTACAATTTTTTTCAATGCCTCCGTAGTCGTAGTTCTTGTCCCACCTCTCCTGCACAGTTATTGGTGCAAAAACGCGCCAGGGAAGGTGGGAGGGGATACAAATTTTTACTGCGTATGCTGCGTGGTATTCGATTGGAAACGAATACCTCGAACGGTCTGATATTCGATCGAATACCTATTCGATCGAACGGTGTTCGCTCATCTCTAATTATGTACTTAATAGTAAATTACTGGGTAAAGACTAACAATGAGAAAGACTTAGGGATTTTGGTGGACAGCAAGCTTACCTTTAGTGACCAGTGCCAGGCAGCTGCTGCCAAGGCAAATAAAATTATGGGACGCATCAAAAGAGGTCTAGATTCTCATGACAAGGACATAGTTATGCCTCTATACAAATCACTGGTACGGCCACACTTAGAATATTGTGCGCAATTTTGGGCCCCGATATACAAGAAAGACATAAGTGAACTTAAAAAAGTGCAAAGACGGGCAACCAAAATGATTAGGGGAATGGGTGGACTGGAGTACAACGATCGATTAACAAATTTGGGGTTATTCAGTGTAGAGAAAAACGTCTACGGGGAGATCTTAGAACAATGTACAAATACATGAAGCGACAATGCAAAGAACTTTCAAAGGATCTTTTTACTCCTAGGCCAGTGACTGTTACAAGAGGACATCCACTACGTATGGAGGAGAGAGGGTGTCACCAGAAACATAGAAGGGGATTCTTCACAGTAAGAACTGAGAGGCTATGGAACTCTTTGCCCCAGGAAGTGGTGATGGCGGATTCATTAAACAAGTTCAAAGAGGGTCTGGATGCCTTTCTTGAAGAGAAAAATATCACAGGTTATGGACTCTAGATTTTAAGGACACGTTGAGCCAGGGTTTTTATACTGACTGCTAGATTTGTAGTCGGGAAGGAATTTTTTCCCCTGAAATGGGGCAATTGGCATAAGCCTCATAGGGTTTTTTTTGCCTTCCCCTGGATCAACACTGTAGTGATTGTAGGGTTATTGGTTGGACTTGATGGACTAATGTCTTTATCCAACCTCATCTACTATGTAACTATATTATTATATTATAAAAAACATCAATTTACATTATTTCTTTTCAGCGGTCATCCTAAGCTGAATATGCCTCCTCTCCTCAGATCGCAGCTTCCAAGCCGCTAAAGGCCTGGTAAGTACCAGTGTGGGAGACTGGCTGGGAATCCCAGATGCCGTTGACTATTTTGTTCCTGGGCAGTTAGGCGTTCTCCTTCCAACTGTTTTACAAAAAGCGTCAAATTACATTCTATTTTCACAGCGGTCATCCTAAGCTGCACATGCCTGCCCTTGTCAGATTGCAACCGCTAAACAGCTTACGGCCTCGCAAGTGCCAGCGTGGGAGACTGGATGGGAATCCCAGGCGCCATTGACTATTTTATTCCTGGGTGTTTAAGCAATCTCCTTTGAAATGTTCTACAAAAAAAGCTTTGAATTATATTCACTTTTGTCAGCAGTCATCCTAAGCTGAATGTTCCTGCACTTGTTATCTCGCAGGCGCCAAGCAGCTTAGGGTCTGGCAAATATGAGTGTGGGAGACTGACTGGGAATCCCAGGTGCCGTTGACTAGTTTGTTTCTTGGGCAAGACGTTCTTCTTCCACCTGTTCTGTAGAAAGCATTGAAATACAGTGTTTTCTCTCTGTGGGCATCCTAAGCCAAATATGCCTGCCCTTATTAGATCACAACAGCTAAGCAGTTTAAGGCCTGGCAAGTACCAGCGTGAGAGACTGGCTGGGATTCTCAGGTGCCGTTGACCATTTTATTCCTGGGCATTTAAACATTCTCCTTCCACCTGTTCTATAAAAAGCATCAAAATACCTCAATCTATGTCAGTGGTCATCCTAAGCTAAATATGCCTGCCCTCGTTAGATCGCAGCTAAAAACCTGGCAAGTACCAGCATGGGAGACTGGCTGGGAATCCTAGGTGCCATTGACTATTTTGTTTCTTGGGCAAAAAGGCGTTCTTCTTCCACCTGTTCTACAAAAAGCATCGAATTACATCAGTTTTCGTCAGTAGTTATCCTAAGCTGAATATGTCTACCCTTGTAAGATTGCAGCTGCCAAACAGCTTAGGACCTGACAAGTACGAGCATGGGAGACTGTATGAGAATCCCACGTGCTGTTGACTATTTCTCTTTCCACCTGTTCAATAAAAAGCATCGAAATACATCATTTTATATCAGCGGTCATCCTAAGCTGAGGATGTGTAAGCCATGTACCGAGGTGGGCTCCCCAGGATACAGCGAAGTCACGAACAAAGGAAGTGAGTCCAATTTAATTTAACCAAGATAGGATTTTACTTAGTTTACTTAACCTCTTTTGTCCAAAAGAACACTCCCAGGTATTACATTTACACAGCCTAGAGACTGGGACCCTGGTGTTATACAGCACGGTGCCCACTAATGTGGCCTTCAATACACTCCAAGCTTTTACCTACCTGCAGGCTGTGCCTATGCAGCTGCCTGTTACCTTTTATTATCCTATTACACAGGAACAATTCAGTGTGTGTGACACAGGCACCGGCGGAGTAACATCAAAGTTTACAATCTTATCGCAATACTACTAAATTCCCCCCCCAAACCAAGTACAACTAAGCAAGCATAATAGTTGGTTAGCTTGCAAGCCAAACAGTGCAAAGTTAAACTAATTGTTGCTCCCAGACGTCCTTAAAAGTCCCTTTCTGAGAGATATAACTCTGTAGAAATCTTCTGTGACTTAGTCCTTCTACCAGACAGGTAGATAGTTCACCAGTATTGCAGCCTGGGGTGATGATTATACCTAACTAGCTAACTACAGGCTTTTACTCAGTGCCAAGCAATTTGGCACCAAACTTGCAGTGTGGTGCGTGCACGTTTACTTCTGTTGGGTACCTTTTAGTCTCTGTTAGCATCAGGTTGAAGAGGAGCTCCTCAGACAGCATGCGGTCTCACTGACAGTCTCACTTCTCAGCCAAGTCTCTGACAGTAATCTTCTCCTTAGGATGGTGTCTGGACAAACTCTGAAAGTTTTGAATTCTCAGCTATTCTTGCTGTGGCTTCTTCCTCCAAGGACCCTCTCTGCACCGAGATGTCTCCACAGCTCTCTCTTCTGCTTCAGATTCCAGCACATACTGTCTCAAAGATGGCTCCTAAACCCTCCTACAACGATCAGGGTTCCCACATCAATACTCCAGGGGCATACAGCCTTTTTCCTTTTACTTGTCATCTTGCAACAGCGACCTCTTGTGGTCAAACAACAAAATATCAGGTTATGAAAACACCAACTCAATTACACATTGCACATTCACTCCACAGGGGCTGTTTCACTCTCTTACATATGGCTGCCCTCGTCAGATCGCTAGTTGTCAAGCAGCTAAAAACCTGGCAAGTACCAGCATGGGAGACTGGCTGGGAATCCAAGGTGCTGTTGACTATTTTGTTCCTAGGCATTCTCCTTTCAACTGTTCTGCAAAAAGCATTGAATTACGTCCTATAGCGTCAGCGGTCTTCCTAAGCTGAATTTGCCTCCCCTCTTTAGATTACAACAACTAAACAGCCCAAGGCCTGGCAAGCGCCAGTGTGGGAGACTGGCTCAGAATCCAAGGTGCCATTGACCATCTCGTTCCTGGGCATTTAAAGGGGTTGGCCACCTTCAGACCAACATGGACAAACAATTGTACAATAAAAAGATATACAATTTTCCAATATACTTTCTTTATCAATTTCTCACGGTTTTCTAGATCTCTGCTTGCTGTCACTCATTCTGTTACTTCTAGAGGATAAAACGCTGACCATGGTCATGTGATTTACGGTCCATGGTCATGTGATGCGCACACAGGTGCCGCTCGTTACAGTCACAGCACAGTAATCAGACATCTGCCTGGTAATCAGCTGTACACCTGTGTGCAAGTCACATGACCATGGACCGTAAATCACATGACCATGGTCAGAGTTTTATCCTCCAGAAGTAACAGAATGAGTGACAGCAAGCAGAGATCTAGAAAACCGTGAGGAATTGATAAAGAAAGTATATTGGAAAATTGTATATCTTTTTATTGTACATTTGTTTGTTAATATTGGTCTGAAAGTGGCCAACCCCTTTAAGCGTTCTCCTTCCAACTGTTCTACAAAAAGCGTCGAATTACATTCTATTTTCAGAGTGGTCATCCTAAGCTGCACATGCCTGCCCTTGTCAGATTGCAACTGCTAAGCAGCTTCAGGCTTGACAAGTACCAGTGTGGGAGACTGGATGGGAATCCCAGGTGCCATTGACTATTTTATTCCTGAGCATTTAAGCGTTCTCCTTCCACTTGTTCTACAAAAAGCATCGAATTACATCCTTTGCTGTGAGCGTTCATCCTCAGCTGAATGTACCTGCCCCGTTAGATCGCAGAAACTAAGCAGATGAAGGCCTGGCAAGTACCCGTGTTGGAGACTGGCTGGGAGTTCAAGGTGCTGTTGAATGTATATTTTTTCCTGGGCATTTAGGTGTTTTCCTTCCACCTGTTCTATAAAAAGCATCGAATTACTTCATTTCTTGTCAGCAGGCATGCTAAATTCAATATGCTTTCCCTTTTCCGATTGTAGCCGCCAAACAGTTTCAGGTTTGGCAAGTACCAGCGTGGGAGACTGGCTGGGAATCCCAGGTGCCGTTGACTATTTTATTCCTGGGCATTTAGGCGTTCTCTTTCCACCTGTTCTACAAAAAGCATTGAATTACATTCTTTTATGTCAGTGGTCGTTTTAAGCTGAATATGGCTGCCCTTGTCAGATTGCAACAGCTAAGCAGCTTAAGGCCTGGCAAGTACGAGCGTGGGAGACTGGCTGGGAATTCCAGGTGCCGTTGACAATTTTATTCCTGGAAATTTATGCGATCTTCTTCCTCCTTTTCTATAAAAAGCATCGAATTATATCATTTTCTTTTTTTTTTTTTTTTTTTTAAATTTAATGTTTATTGACCAGTTTGACATAGAAAACAGAGGTGAGCAACAATTATAATCTCGTTTAACAAAATGAAGGGACTGCGCAAACCCCTTCCATACACAATTGAAGTGAGATAGGTCAATAATAGAGATGAGCGAACACTAAAATGTCCGAGGTTCGAAATCTGATTCGAACAGCCGCACACTGTTCGGCTGTTCGAACCCCATTATAGTCTATGGGGGGAAATGCTCGTTTCAGGGGTAGGCAAAATTCGATACAATTATACTTACCAAGTCCACGAGTGACGGTCGGGCTGCATTCCCCTTTAAGTCTTCTCCCGGCGCGGCGTCTTCCGGCTGGAATTCACTCTGCCTAGGCATCGGGGCCTAGGCAGAGCCGACTGCGCATGCGCGGTCGGCTTTGCCCGGCCCGACGCCTGAGCAGAGCCGACTGCGCATGCGAGGGCATGCCCGCGCATGCGCAGTCGGCTCTGCCTAAGCCGGATGCCTAGGCAGAGTGAATTCCACCCGGAAGAAGACGCGGGGACGCAGCGAGGAGAAGACTTTGGAAAGGTAAGAGAAGAACCAGCGTTGATTGGCAGAATGTATAGCATTCTGCCAATCAACGCTGATTCTGCATCGAACCTTAAACTTCGAACAGCTAGTAGTGTTTGATCGAGTACGAGTATCTCGAATACCGTAGTATTCGATCGAACACCTACTCGATCGAACACTACTCGCTCATCTCTAGTCAATAACACTTTTATAATAACAGATTTTCCATTTTCATGAAATACAAATTAGGAAACCATTGTAACCATATTAAAGCCGTCATATAAGAGGGGAGAGGAGGGTGGGTTAAGTATAAGAATAGAGAGAGGGAAAATCGAGGTAGGGAGGAAAGGGAGAGGGAAGGAGGAGGGAAAGAGAACCAGGGGGAGAGAAGAAGGGAGTAGAGAAGAAAAGCCTAGAAGTTAAAGGAAGTAGAAGGTCAGGAGGTTTGAGGTGTTGAGCTGTCGAGGCCAGGTCTGAAGTTACGCAGTCTTCTGGTTTACCCAGTCTGGTAGAATCAGGTATCATCGTCGTTAGGCATTGGGGTGGCATAGGGTACAAGTCTGTTCTCTAGCCAAGGTGTCCACACTTCAAGGTTCTTTGGGTGAGTTCTTCTAGCCCATGCTAACATTTCTTCAAATCTGGCAACTTGGTTTGCTTTCGCAATCCATCTGTCTACGGGAGGTGGAGCAGTTTGTTTCCAGTAGAGAGGGATCAGTGACTTAGCTGCTAACAGAAGATGGTAAATCAGCTTTTGCGTCGCCGCCTTGGTCTCGGAAATTGGGAGAAAGAATATCAGGAGGTCAGATGTGATCTTGAACCTAGGTAGACCTAGTCTTTTGATTTGGTCCTCAATAGCGACCCAACAATAAGAGGTCATTTTGGGGCATGACCACCATAAATGAAGCATCGTGCCTTCATCTGCAAGGCACCTTCAGCATCTGGGGGAATCAATGAGTCCTCGTTCAAAGAGCCACTTGGGAGTGCGATACCATCTGGAGAATAACTTAGAATGCATCTCCTGCAGGTGAACACATGTAGAGAGTCCATGGGATCTTTCAAGGGCTAGCTCTAAATCTATTGGGCTAAGTTGCAGGTGTAAATCTCTTTCCAATTTGGTAATGAATTTTGGTTTGGGCAGAGCAGTTGGCGCAATAAATCTGTGAAGAAATGTGTGATACGTGTAGAAGAAGGCGTATGATTCAGACCAGCTTTTTCGAACTCGGTGTGGGATCTCTGCCAATTAATGGAGGTTTTAAATTTGTCTCTGTCACTGTATTTTAAAGGCTCCACTCACTCCAAGGGCCAAAAACATTGTACTTTAAAGGCTCTACTCACTCCGACAGCCAAAAACACGGCTGTTTCAAGGCTCTACTAACTCCAAGGGCCCAAAATACTGCTTTTTATAGGCTTTGCTCACGCCAAGGGCCAAAAGCACTGTATTTTAAAGGCTCTACTCACTCCAACACCCAACTGCACTGTATTTTAAAAGCTCTACTCACTCCAACACCCAAAAGCACTGTATTTTAAAGGCTCGACTCACTCAAAGGGCCAAAATCACTGCTTTTTAAAGGGTCTGCTCACCCCAAGGGCGAAAAGCACTGTTGGTGCAAGGCTGTACTAACTCCAATGGCCAAAAACACTGCTTTTTAAAGGCTTTGCTCACGCCAAGGGCCAAAAGCACTGTATTTTAAAGGCTCTACTCACTCCAACAGCCAAAAGCACTGTATTTTAAAGGCTCTACTCACTCCAACAGCCAAAAGCACTGTATTTTAAAGGCTCTACTCACTCCAACAGCCAAAAGCACTGTATTTTAAAGGCTCTACTTACTCTAACAGCCAAAAACACTGCTGGTGCAAGGCTCTACGCACTCCAAGGGCCAAAAACACTGCTTTTTAAAGGCTAAGCTCAGGCCAAGGGCCGAAAGCACTGTATTTGAAAGGCTCTACTCACTCCAACAGCCAAAAGCACTGTATTTTAAAGGCTCCACTCACTCAAAGGGCCAAAAGCACTGTATTTTAAAGGCTCTACTCACTCCAACAGCCAAAAGCACTGCTTTTTAAAGGCTCTACTCACGCCAAGGGCCAAAAGCACTGTATTTTAAAGGCTCTACTCACTCCAACAGCCAAAAGCACTGTATTTTAAAGGCTCCACTCACTCAAAGGGCCAAAAGCACTGTATTTGAAAGGCTCTACTCACTCCTACAGCCAAAAACACTGCTGGTGCAAGGCTCTACTCACTCCAAGGGCCAAAAACACTGCTTTTTAAAGGCTAAGCTCAGGCCAAGGGCCGAAAGTACTGTATTTGAAAGGCTCTACTCACTCCAACAGCCAAAAGCACTGTATTTTAAAGGCTCCACTCACTCAAAGGGCCAAAAGCACTGTATTTGAAAGGCTCTACTCACTCCTACAGCCAAAAACACTGCTGGTGCAAGGCTCTACTCACTCCAAGGGCCAAAAACACTGGTTTTTAAAGGCTCTGCTCACGCCAAGGGCCAAAAGCACTGTATTTGAAAGGCTCTACTCAGTCCAACAGCCAAAAGCACTTGCATTTGCTGAGGTGTAATAGTGGACTTGGTGACCCTCCTGAGTCGAATGGTAGGATCCCCTGAAACTAAGAATTTTCTCCCATAGACTATAATGGGGTTCGATATTCGTTCGAATAGTCGAATATTGAGATGCCATTCGTAACGAATAATGAACATCGAATATTTTACTGTTCGCTCATCTCTAATACCCACTTATCTCTCCTCATGGGAAAAGGAATTAAACACAAAATTCACAAGTGCAGAGACTGACCTAATTCTGAAAAATTCTCATGGCTTCTCTAGGTGTGTAAGATTGCAAGAGACTCACTTTAAGGTCCTAGCAAGGTGGTACAAAACCCCTGAATGGTTGCATGCCCATGGACTAGCAGAGTCCAAATTGCGTTGGAGGTGTAGGACACAGACGGGTAGCATGTTACACATCTGGTGGTCATGTGACTTGCTCCGACCCTTTTGGACAGGTGTAGAAACTCAAATTTCTAGAGTGATGAAAAAGCAAATTTGATTGACACCCGAAATGGTCTTATTGTCCAAGCCCTCACCCCAATACACACCTTCAAAAATGAATCTCATTACTAGAGATGAGCGAACACCCAAATGTTCGAAGTTCGAAATCTGATTCGAACAGCCGCTCACTGTTCGAACAGGTTTCGAACCCCATTATAGTCTATGGGGAACATATACTCGTTAAGGGGGAAACCCAAATCTGTCTCAGGAGGGTCACCAAGTCCACTATGACACCCCAGGAAATGATACCAACACCCTGGAATGACACTGGGACAGCAGGGGAAGCATGCCTGGGGGCATAAAAGTCACTTTATTACATGGAAATCCCTGTCAGCTTGCGATTTTTGCAAGCTTTTTCCCATAGGAATGCATTGGCCAGTCTTCAGAATTCGGCCAATCAGCGCTGGCTCTGCCGGAGGAGGCGGAGTCTAAGATCGCTCCACACCAGTCTCCATTCAGGTCCGACCTTAGACTCCGCCTCCTCCGGCAGAGCCAGCGCTGATTGGCTGGAGACTGGCCAATGCATTCCTATGGGTATGCGGTGATGCAGACAAGCTGAGCGAGTGCACACACTCACCTCTACTGTGTTGAGCCAGTTCTGCTCAACTACACCATGTGCCGGTCGGCTCTGCTGTGCGAGCTCAGCACACACTCAGCTCTGCTGATTCTGTATACTGATTCTGTATACTGGCCAATCAACGCTGGCCAATGCCAGCGGTGATGCAGAGCTGAGTGTGTGCCGAGCTCGCACAGCAGTGCTGACCGGCACACGGTGTAGTTGAGCAGAACTGGCTCAACACTGCTGAGTCTCTGCACGTCTTCTATATCTCATTCGGCCAATCAACGCTGCTCAATGCATTCCTATGGGAAAAAGTTTATCTCACAAAAAACACAATTAAACACCCGATAGAGCCCCAAAAAGTTATTTTTAATAACACTCCCACATAAATAAAGGTTATCCCTAGCTATCTCTGCCTGTACAGCTATCCCTGTCTCATAGTCACAAAGTTCATATTCTCATATGACCCGGATTTGAAATCCACTATTCGTCTAAAATGGAGGTCACCTGATTTCGGCAGCCAATGACTTTTTCCGATTTTTTTCAATGCCCCCGTTGTCGTAGTTCCTGTCCCACCTCCCCTGCGCTGTTATTGGTGCAAAAAAAGCGCCAGGGAAGGTGGGAGGGGAATCGAATTTTTTTGGAGTTTGCCACGTGGTGTCCGTATGGAATCGAACATCTCGAACAGCCTGATATCCGATCGAACATGTGTTCGATAGAACACTTTTCGCTCATCTCTACTCATTACTAGAGATGAGCGAACAGTGTTCTATCGAACTCATGTTCGATCGGATATTAGGCTGTTCGGCATGTTCGATTCAAATCGAACACCGCGTGGTAAAGTGCGCCATTACTCAATTCCCCTCTCACCTTCCCTAGCGCCATTTTTGCTCCAATAACAGCGCAGGGTAGGTGGGACAGGAACTACGACACCGGTGACGTTGAAAAAAGTAGGAAAAACCCATTGGCTGCCGAAAACATGTGACCTCTAATTTAAAAGAACAGCGCTGCCCAGGTTCGCGTCATTCTGAGCTTGCAATTCACCGAGAACGGAGGCTTCAGTCCACTTAGCTAGGGATCAGATTCTGGGTAGGAAGGGACAGGCTAGGATAGGAAGGAGAAGACAACCAACAGCTCTTGTAAGAGCTAAATTCCAGGGAGAAGCTTATCAGTGTAATGTGGCACTGACGGGCTCAATCGCCGCAACCCAGCTTTCCCCGGATCCTGAATGGAATACACTGACAGTGTATTCCTGTATACCCTATATATACACCCCCGATCCCCGTTCCAACGGTGTGCCCCCCCACCTTCACCCCAGAAAAACCCTGCAAGTCCCCTAGCAATAGTTCTGCCACTGACATATAGTGCCAGTTTCTGACTGGAAATTCAAAGAATATATTGGGGTTACAAATACCCTCATTTCTTGCTACTGCCATATAGTGCCAGTTTCTGACTGGGAATTCCAAGAATATATTGGGGTTACAAATACCCTCATTTCTTGCTCCTGCCATATAGTGCCATTGTCTGACTGGGAATTCCAATAATATATTGGGGTTACAAATACCTTCAAGTCCTGCCACTGACATATAGTGCCATTGTCTGACTGGGAATTCCAAGAATATATTGGGGTTACAAATACCTTCAAGTCCTGCCACTGCCATATAGTGCCATTGTCTGACTGGGAATTCCAACATTATATTGGGGTTACAAATACCTTCAAGTTCTGCCACTGACATATAGTGCCAGTTTCTGACTGGGAATTCAAAGAATATATTGGGGTTACAAATACCCTCATTTCTTGCTACTGCCATATAGTGCCATTGTCTGACTGGGAATTCCAAGAATATATTGGGGTTACAAATACCTTCAAGTCCTGCCACTGCCATATAGTGCCATTGTCTGACTGGGAATTCCAAGAATATATTGGGGTTACAAATACCCTCATTTCTTGCTACTGCCATATAGTGCCATTGTCTGACTGGGAATTCCAAGAATATATTGGGGTTACAAATACCTTCAAGTCCTGCCACTGCCATATAGTGCCATTGTCTGACTGGGAATTCCAAGAATATATTGGGGTTACAAATACCCTCATTTCTTGCTACTGCCATATAGTGCCATTGTCTGACTGGGAATTCCAATAATATATTGGGGTTACAAATACCTTCAAGTCCTGCCACTGACATATAGTGCCATTGTCTGACTGGGAATTCCAAGAATATATTGGGGTTACAAATACCTTCAAGTCCTGCCACTGCCATATAGTGCCATTGTCTGACTGGGAATTCCAAGAATATATTGGGGTTACAAATACCTTCAAGTCCTGCCACTGACATATAGTGCCAGTTTCTGACTGGGAATTCCAAGAATATATTGGGGTTACAAATACCTTCAAGTCCTGCCACTGCCATATAGTGCCATTGTCTGACTAGGAATTCCAAGAATATATTGGGGTTACAAATACCCTCATTTCTTGATACTGCCATACAGTGCCATTGTCTGACTGGGAATTCCAATAATATATTGGGGTTACAAATACCTTCAAGTCCTGCCACTGCCATATAGTGCCATTGTCTGACTGGGAATTCCAAGAATATATTGGGGTTACAAATACCTTCAAGTCCTGCCACTGCCATATAGTGCCATTGTCTGACTGGGAATTCCAAGAATATATTGGGGTTACAAATACCTTCAAGTCCTGCCACTACCATATAGTGCCATTGTCTGACTGGGAATTCCAAGAATATATTGGGGTTACAAATACCTTCAAGTCCTGCCACTGACATATAGTATATTATCCCTACGTAAGCTTGTTATAGAGGGTATTAGATTGGGTATTTTTTGTGAAAAAGATGAAAAATTTTTGATCCCTACACATCCGGTGACTCCAATAATGCACGGTTTGCCCAAGGTGCACAAAGATGTGTTCCCCCCTCCACTCAGGCCCATTGTTTCTGGGATAGGGTCCCTGAATGAAAATCTTTGCGATTGGATTGACCAAATATTACAACCGTTGGTCACCCGTATACCGGGATATGTCAGGGACTCGAAAGAAATTCTTAGGATTTTCAGTGGGTTTGAGTGGAGGGGGGATTATGCATGGGTCACTTGTGATGTTTCCTCTTTATACCCCTCAATACCACATGACATAGCACTCTTAGCGTTAATGGACCATTTGAAAAGATTTTCGGATTTTACTAATGAAAGGTGTGAATTTATAGTTGAGACTGTGAATTATCTACTGCAACATAATTATTTTATGTTCAACAACAGGTACTATCTCCAAGTCTGCGGAGTGCCAATGGGGGCGAGGTTCTCGCCCTCACTGGCTAATCTTGTCATGGCATGGTGGGAAAGCAAATGTATCTTCCATGCCAGCAATCCCTTTCGGGACAATATTAGCTGGTATGGAAGATACATTGATGATTTATTGCTTGTTTGGAAGGGGGAGGATAGAGAAATTATTGATTTCGTGGATTATATAAATGTGAACCAATTTAACCTCAAATTCACATATAGATTTGACAGAATCACTATTGATTTTCTAGATGTTACCCTTTCGGGAAATGCTGAAGAGGGTGTAGTTCACACTAGCCTTTTTCGCAAAAGTCAATCAGGTAACACATTGTTGCATGCAGATAGTTCTCACCCAGCCCATACTATTCGAGCATTACCAGTGGGGGAGATGATGAGACTCAAAAGAGCTTGCAGCAGGGATGATATATACAAGTCACAGTCTGAGCAGATTTTTAAACGTTTGAAGGAAAGAGGATATTCCAGCTGGTCATTAAACAGAGCGAGGAAAATAGTAGAGGGGACTGATAGGGCAATGCTGCTATCCTCTAATAAGAACAAAAACAAACCGAAAACTACCACACAAAAAGGTTTTAACCTTTATTTCTCTACTAGATTCAGCACAGACTACAAGGAAGTAATGAATATAATACGCAGAAATATGGGTATATTATATCAGGATGAGACGTTGTGTACCATACTTACTGATGGAGTGAAATTTGTCTCCAGAAGAGGGAAAACATTGGCAAATTATTTATCCCCTAGTCTTTTTTTGGAGGAAAATAGAATCAAATCAGAGACCTGGTTACATATTAAGGGTTTCTACAAATGTGGTCACAGCAGATGCCAAACATGTAAATATGTAGAGAAAACATCTGTATTTCAAAATTCTACTTATACTTCAACCTATAACATCAATGGATTCATGAATTGTACCACGGATCACGTGGTCTATATGGTTACGTGTAAAACATGCAATTTACAATACATAGGAAGTACCATCAGGTCTCTCAAACTTAGAGTTTCGGAACATGTACAGAGTATTGTTAACAAAAATTCTTTGAAAATTACAGGAGTAACTAGACACTTCCGGGAAAAACATGGAGGGGATATATCATCCCTAAGTTTCAAGGCTATCGAACGGATTGCCAAACCAGTTAGGGGAGGTAACTGGGAGCATATGGTCAGAATTAGAGAAGCATTTTGGGTGCTCAAATTGGACACAAGAGTGCCGAAAGGAATGAATTATAAAAATGATCTTTCTTACATATATAAATACTGAGAACCACATAACCATAGTTGACATTTTTGTAGTCAATTACATTTATTTAGGCTTATGTTTATGATTCATATAGGTCACGAGTATATATTATCAGGTTACAGCACGACACATCAATAACGTTATATAATAGTGGTTGGGATACTGAAGGATATAGATATACACAGCGGCATTCATGGGATTGTCAACAACTGTTATATTCATAGTCATTTGTATTCCAGAGAGTAATATAAGTTAGGGTGGTTTTGCAGTGTTTATACTTGCTAAATTACAATAGTTTTCACAATACATTTATTTCAGGAACAATGTATCAGTGTAGTAACGGAGTTCACAACGTCTTACCCCATACATTGGCGTAGCGGCATATACTTACCTTGATTGGTCTATCCACCCATGTGACTGGGAGGATTGAACACGCATGCGCATAGGTTAGAAGTCGGACATCTTCATTATGGGCAGAACGGGAGCCCATGTTACGCGGTAGATGGTTCATCTCGTTTCTATCTCTTTTTACAAGTTAATTTGTAAGTTTTTAATTATTTTTTATCCCTGTTTGTTTTGTATTATGTAACAAGTGACAGTGTTTGTATTAATCCATTGTATAGGTGTATTAGTTTACTTTGTTTATTTTGTGTGTTTGTTATGTTTTTCATTGTGACCTTTGGTTATTACGTAGAGTCTCTGACCTTAGCACCTCAGGTGCAGTAATGACATTTAGAGCTATATAAGATGGTCAGTCTTTCTATGGCGTCAGACTATGAGAAAGGGGCGAATATAGGTGCCCCGAAACGCGTCAGTCGGACGTTTTGCTCATTCAACTCTGCCATTATGGATATTTGTTGAGATATACAATTTTATTTGAACATTCCATGTTCATGAATAACTTTCACAATAAAGGTTAAGTTTTAATCGAGAGGAATTCGGATGCTGGAGTATTCTATTCGGAGGTTTTGCATTTGTGCCTCGGGCTGGGAGGCTGAATCTCCGTGCACCTTCCTTCTTTATCAGGATTTCCCACGGATATTGCATGTCATGGCACCCGCAGATTTTTTCATCAGAGAACACGTGAGTGAGCTGACACATTTGTGTTTATTTTTCTAAGACTGACATATAGTGCCAGTTTCTGACTGGGAATTCCAAGAATATATTGGGGTTACAAAAACCTTCAAGTCCTGCCACTGCCATATAGTGCCATTGTCTGACTAGGAATTCCAAGAATATATTGGGGTTACAAATACCCTCATTTCTTGCTACTGCCATATAGTGCCATTGTCTGACTGGGAATTCCAATAATATATTGGCGTTACAAATACCTTCAAGTTCTGCCACTGACATATAGTGCCAGTTTCTGACTGGGAATTCAAAGAATATATTGGGGTTACAAAAACCTTCAAGTCCTGCCACTGCCATATAGTGCCATTGTCTGACTGGGAATTCAAAGAATATATTGCGGTTACAAATACCCTCATTTCTTGCTACTGCCATATAGTGCCAGTTTCTGACTGGGAATTCCAAGAATACATTGGGGTTACAAATACCCTCATTTCTTGCTACTGCCATATAGTGCCATTGTCTGACTGGGAATTCCAATAATATATTGGGGTTACAAATACCCTCATTTCTTGCTACTGCCATATAGTGCCATTGTCTGAATGGGAATTCCAATAATATATTGGGGTTACAAATACCTTCAAGTCCTGCCACTGCCATATAGTGCCATTGTCTGACTGGGAATTCCAAGAATATATTGGGGTTACAAATACCTTCAAGTCCTGCCTCTGCCATATAGTGCCATTGTCTGACTAGGAATTCCAAGAATATATTGGGGTTACAAATACCCTCATTTCTTGCTACTGCCATATAGTGCCATTGTCTGACTGGGAATTCCAAGAATATATTGGGGTTACAAATACCTTCAAGTCCTGCCACTGACATATAGTGCCAGTTTCCGACTGGGAATTCCAAGAATATATTGGGGTTACAAATACCTTCAAGTCCTGCCACTGCCATAGAGTGCCATTGTCTGACTGGGAATTCCAAGAATATATTGGGGTTACAAATACCTTCAAGTCCTGCCACTGACATATAGTGCCAGTTTCTGACTGGGAATTCCAAGAATATATTGGGGTTACAAATACCTTCAAGTCCTGCCTCTGCCATATAGTGCCATTGTCTGACTGGGAATTCCAAGAATATATTGGGGTTACAAATACCTTCAAGTCCTGCCACTGACATATAGTGCCAGTTTCTGACTGGGAATTCCAATAATATATTGGGGTTACAAATACCTTCAAGTCCTGCCACTGCCATATAGTGCCATTGTCTGACTGGGAATTCCAAGAATATATTGGGGTTACAAATACCTTCAAGTCCTGCCACTGCCATATAGTGCCATTGTCTGACTGGGAATTCCAAGAATATATTGGGGTTACAAATACCTTCAAGTCCTGCCGCTGCCATATAGTGCCATTGTCTGACTGGGAATTCCAAGAATATATTGGGGTTACAAATACCCTCATTTCTTGCTACTGCCATATAGTGCCATTATCTGACTGGGAATTCCAATAATATATTGGGGTTACAAATACCTTCAAGTCCTGCCACTGACATATAGTGCCATTATCTGACTGGGAATTCCAAGAATATATTGGGGTTACAAATACCTTCAAGTCCTGCCACTGCCATATAGTGCCATTGTCTGACTGGGAATTCCAAGAATATATTGGGGTTACAAATACCTTCAAGTCCTGCCGCTGCCATATAGTGCCATTGTCTGACTGGGAATTCCAAGAATATATTGGGGTTACAAATACCCTCATTTCTTGCTACTGCCATATAGTGCCATTGTCTGACTGGGAATTCCAATAATATATTGGGGTTACAAATACCTTCAAGTCCTGCCACTGACATATAGTGCCATTGTCTGACTGGGAATTCCAAGAATATATTGGGGTTACAAATACCTTCAAGTCCTGCCACTGCCATATAGTGCCATTGTCTGACTGGGAATTCCAAGAATATATTGGGGTTACAAATACCTTCAAATCCTGCCACTGCCATATAGTGCCATTGTCTGACTGGGAATTCCAAGAAAATATTGGGGTTACAAATACCCTCATTTCTTGCTACTGCCATATAGTGCCATTGTCTGACTGGGAATTCCAATAATATATTAGGGTTACAAATACCTTCAAGTCCTGCCGCTGCCATATAGTGCCATTGTCTGACTGGGAATTCCAAGAATATATTGAGGTTACAAATACCCTCATTTCTTGCTACTGCCATATAGTGCCATTGTCTGACTGGGATTTCCAAGAATATATTGGGGTTACAAATACCTTCAAGTCCTGCCACTGCCATATAGTGCCATTGTCTGACTGGGAATTCCAAGAATATATTGGGGTTACAAATACCTTCAAGTCCTGCCGCTGCCATATAGTGCCATTGTCTGACTGGGAATTCCAAGAATATATTGAGGTTACAAATACCCTCATTTCTTGCTACTGCCATATAGTGCCATTGTCTGACTGGGATTTCCAAGAATATATTGGGGTTACAAATACCTTCAAGTCCTGCCTCTGCCATATAGTGCCATTGTCTGACTGGGAATTCCAAGAATATATTGGGGTTACAAATACCCTCATTTCATGCTACTGCCATATAGTGCCATTGTCTGACTGGGAATTCCAATAATATATTAGGGTTACAAATACCTTCAAGTCCTGCCACTGACATATAGTGCCATTGTCTGACTGGGAATTCCAAGAATATATTGGGGTTACAAATACCCTCATTTCTTGCTACTGCCATATAGTGCCATTGTCTGACTGGGAATTCCAATAATATATTGGGGTTACAAATACCTTCAAGTCCTGCCACTGCCATATAGTGCCATTGTCTGACTGGGAATTCCAAGAATATATTGTTGTTACAAATACCCTCATTTCTTGCTACTGCCATATAGTGCCATTGTCTGACTGGGAATTCCAAGAATATATTGGGGTTACAAATACCTTCAAATTCTGCCACTGACATATAGTGCCAGTTTCTGACTGGGAATTCAAAGAATATATTGGGGTTACAAATACCCTCATTTCTTGCTACTGCCATATAGTGCAATTGTCTGACTGGGAATTCCAAGAATATATTGGGGTTACAAATACCTTCAAGTCCTGCCACTGACATATAGTGCCAGTTTCTGACTGGGAATTCAAAGAATATATTGGGTTTACAAATACCCTCATTTCTTGCTACTGCCATATAGTGCCATTGTCTGACTGGGAATTCAAAGAATATATTGGGGTTACAAATACGCTCATTTCTTGCTACTGCCTTATAGTGCCAGTTTCTGACTGGGAATTCAAAATGCGCAAGGCTCCCGGAAAGGTATGTGGACGAGGCCGTTGGCGAGGTCGGGGGAATGGTTCTGGGGAGCAAGGTAGCAGTGAAGCCACAGGGTGTCCCGTGCCTACTCCTGTGGGGCAGCAAGCATTGCGCCACTCCACAGTGCTAGGGTTGCTTGCCACATTAACTAAACTGCAGGGTACAAACCTTAGTAGGCCCGAGAACCAGGAACAGGTCTTGCAATGGCTGTCGGATAACGCTTACAGCACATTGTCCAGCAGCCAGTCAGGCTCTGCCTCCTCTCCTCCTATTACCCAACAGTCTTGTCCTCCTTCCTCCCAAAATTCCCAAGCTTCAAAGAACAATAAGCCCAACTGTCCCTGCTCCCCGCTCCTTTCATTGTCCCTCAACCTGCCCCTCCATGTCACGATTCCACGGACCTAACAGAGGAGCATCTGTGTCCAGATGCTCAAACACTAGAGTCTCCTCCATCTCCGTTCGATTTGGTGGTGGATGACCAGCAACCCACCCTCATCGACGACGATGTGACGCATTTTCCGTCAGGGCTTCCAGTTGACCTGCACATTGTGCGGGAGGAGGAGATGAGACAGGAGTTGGAAGAGGAAGTGGTGGATGATGAGGACACTGACCCGACCTGGACAGGGGGGATGTCAAGCAGGGAAAGTAGTGTGGATGTTGAGGCAGGTGCAGCACCAAAAAGGGTAGCTAGAGGCAGAGGCAGAGGTCAGCAGCGTAGGCGAAGCCAGGCCACACCCGGAATCTCCCAAGATGTTCTAGTTCGTACCCAGCCCCGAAAAACTCCCACCTCGAGGGCACGTTTCTCGAAGGTGTGGAGTTTTTTCAAGGAATGCGCCGAGGACAGATATAGTGTTGTCTGCACAATTTGCCTCTCGAAATTGATTAGGGGCTCTGAGAAGAGCAACCTGTCCACCACTTCAATGCGCCGTCATTTGGAATCCAAGCACTGGAATCAGTGGCAGGCAGCAACGGCAGGACAAAGGCCACCTGCCGTTCACGCCACTGCCTCTGCCTCTGCCACTGCCACTGCTGACTGTGCTGGCGATGCACTCCAGAGGACGAGCCAGGACACCACTTCATCTGCCTCCGCCACTTTGTTGACTTCTTCCTCATCCTCCCCTGTTCCTGTCTTATCTCCTTCTCCTGCACCATCAAAGGCACCATCAGGCGCTTCTTTACAACAACCCACCATCTCTCAGACATTGGAGCGGCGGCAGAAATACACCGCTAACCACCCACACGCGCAAGCCTTGAACGCCAACATCGCTAAACTGCTGGCCCAGGAGATGTTGGCGTTCCGGCTTGTTGAAACTCCCGCCTTCCTGGACCTGATGGCAACTGCGGCACCTCGCTATGCCGTCCCTAGCCGTCACTACTTCTCCCGGTGTGCCGTCCCCGCCTTGCACCAGCACGTGTCACTCAACATCAGGCGGGCCCTTAGTTCCGCGCTTTGCACAAAGGTCCACTTGACCACCGACGCGTGGACAAGTGCATGCGGACAGGGACGCTACATTTCACTGACGGCACACTGGGTGAATGTAGTTGAGGCTGGGACTGCTTCCCAAACTGGCCCGGTGTACCTCGTCTCCCCGCCTCACATTCCTGGCAGGGACACGAGAAGAACACCCCCCTCCTCCTCCACCGCCTCCTCCTCCCCCACCGGCTCCTCCTCCGCCACCGCCTCCTTCTCCGCCACCACCTCCTCCTCCGCTGTTAGGTTGACCCCAGCTACGAGTTGGAAACGTTGCAGCACTGGCGTTGGTAGACGGCAGCAGGCCGTGCTGAAGCTGATCAGCTTGGGGGACAGACAGCACACTGCCTCCGAGGTGAGGGATGCCCTCCTCGATGAGACGGCAATATGGTTTGAGCCGCTGCACCTGGGCCCAGGCATGGTCGTTTGTGATAACGGCCGGAACCTGGTAGCAGCTCTGGAGCTTGCCGGACTCCAACATGTTCCATGCCTGGCCCACGTCTTCAACCTAGTGGTGCAACGTTTCCTAAAGAGCTACCCCAATGTTCCAGAGCTACTGGTGAAAGTGCGGCGCATGTGCGCCCACTTTCGCAAGTCGACAGTAGCCGCTGCTAGCTTAAAATCTCTCCAGCAACGCCTGATTGTGCCACAACACCGGCTTTTGTGCGACGTCCCCACACGCTGGAACTCAACGTTTCAGATGTTGAATAGAGTGGTTGAGCAGCAGAGACCTTTGATGGAATACCAGCTACAAAACCCTAGGGTGCCACAAAGTCAGCTGCCTCAGTTTCTCATCCATGAGTGGCCATGGATGAGAGACCTTTGTGACATCCTATGGGTGTTTGAGGAGTCCACAAGGAGGGTGAGCTCTGAGGATGCGATGGTGAGCCTTACAATCCCGCTCTTGTGTGTTCTGAGAGAATCCCTGATTGACATCAGGGATAACTCAGATCACACAGAGGAGTCAGGGATAGCATCCGATCCGTCACAGCTGGAGAGTAGGTCCACACATCTGTCCGCTTCATCACGTTTAATGGAGGAGGAGGAGGAGGAGGAGGAAGAAGAGTTGTCCGATGATGTGATGGTGATACAGGAGGCTTCCGGGCAACTTTGAATCGTCCCATTGTTGCAGTGCGGATGGGTAGACATGGACGATGAGGAGGAAATGGCGATTGAACTTTCCGGGGGGCCAGAGGAGTCATGCCAACTAACACTGTGGCAGACATGGCTGAGTTCATGTTGGGGTGCTTTACAACCGACAAGCGTATTGTCAAAATCATGGAGGACAACCAGTACTGGATCTTTGCTATCCTTGACCCCCGGTATAAAAACAACATCTCCTCTTTTATTCCGGTAGAGGGGAGGGCCAATCGCATCAATGCTTGCCACAAGCAATTGGTGCAGAATAAGATGGAGATGTTTCCAGCATGTGACGTTGGCAGCAGGGAGGGCAGTTCCTCCAGTAGGCGACCAAGCTCTCACCGGTCCACACAAACGAGGGGCACACTGTCTAAGGTCTGGGACACCTTGATGGCACCCCCTCGCCAAAGTGCCGCCACGGAGGGTCCTAGTGTCACCAGGCGTGAGAAGTATAGGCGCATATTGCGGGAATACCTTTCCGACCACAGCCGTGTCCTCTCCGACCCCTCTGCGCCCTACACGTATTGGGTGTCGAAGTTGGACCTGTGGCTTGAACTTGCCCTATATGCCTTGGAGGTGCTGTCCTGTCCTGCCACCAGCGTCCTATCTGAGAGGGTGTTCAGTGCAGCCGGTGGCATCATCACTGACAAGCGCACCCGTCTGTCAGCTGAGAGTGCCGACCGGCTCACTTTGATAAAAATGAACCACCACTGGATAGAGCCTTCATTTTCGTGCCCACCTGTGTAAAGCACCCCAACATGAAACTCCATGTCTGTGCTCAACCTCTCCAATTCCTCCGCATCCTCATACTCATCCAACATAAGCGTTGCACAATTCTGCTAATACTAGGCTCCCTCCACCCTGATTTCCCACAACTCTGCTGGTTAGAGGCTCCCTCCACCCTGATTTCCCCCAACTCTGCTGGTTAGAGGCTCCCTCCACCCTGATTTCCCCCAACTCTGCTGGTTAGAGGCTCCCTCCACCCTAATTTCCCCCAACTCTGCTGGTTAGAGGCTCCCTCCACCCTGATTTCCCACAACTCTGCTGGTTAGAGGCTCCCTCCACCCTGATTTCCCACAACTCTGCTGGTTAGAGGCTCCCTCCACCATGAATTGGTCCAAACTGGGGTTTTTAGAGGCTCCCTCCACCATGAATTTCCCAAAACTTGGCTGTTTAGAGGCTCCCTCCACCATGAATTGGTCCAAACTGGGCTGGTTAGAGGCTCCCTCCACCATGAATTGGTCCAAACTGGGGTTTTTAGAGGCTCCCTTCACCATGAATTTCCCAAAACTTGGCTGTTTAGAGGCTCCCTCCACCCTGATTTCCCACAACTCTGCTGGTTAGAGGCTCCCTCCACCATGAATTGGTCCAAACTGGGGTTTTTAGAGGCTCCCTCCACCATGAATTTCCCAAAACTTGGCTGTTTAGAGGCTCCCTCCACCATGAATTGGTCCAAACTGGGCTGGTTAGAGGCTCCCTCCACCATGAATTGGTCCAAACTGGGGTTTTTAGAGGCTCCCTTCACCATGAATTTCCCAAAACTTGGCTGTTTAGAGGCTCCCTCCACCATGAATTGGTCCAAACTGGGCTGGTTAGAGGCTCCCTCCACCATGAACTTCCCATAGCTTGGCTGTTTAGAGGCTCCCTCCACTATGAATTGGTCCAAACAGGGGTTTTTAGAGGCTCCCTCCACCATGAATTTCCCAAAACTTGGCTGTTTAGAGGCTCCCTCCACCATGAATTTCCCAAAACTTGGCTGTTTAGAGGCTCCCTCCACCATGAATTGGTCCAAACTGGGCTGGTTAGAGGCTCCCTCCACCATGAATTGGTCCAAACTGGGGTTTTTAGAGGCTCCCTCCACCATGAATTGGTCCAAACTGGGCTGGTTAGAGGCTCCCTCCACCATGAACTTCCCATAGCTTGGCTGTTTAGAGGCTCCCTCCACCATGAATTGGTCCAAACTGGGGGTTTTAGAGGCTCCCTCCACCATGAATTTCCCAAAACTTGGCTGTTTAGAGGCTCCCTCCACCATGAATTGGTCCAAACTGGGCTGTTTAGAGGCTCCCTCCACCATGAATTTGCCCAAACTCTGCTGGTTAGAGGCTCAATCCACCCTGATTTTCAAAACAAATGTTGGTGCCAACCTCAACTTACTACAAGGGCCAAATTCACTGCTGGTGACAAGCTGTCCTCACTCCAAGTGCCAAATACACATGTTTCAAGGTGTTTTCCTACTGTCTGAGAGGTGGTATTGAGTGTGTAAAGTGTGTAGTTGTTAGGCTGTGATGATGGGGTAATAGAGGGTCTTTGGTGTGTTAGATGCCCCCAGACATGCTTCCCCTGCTGTCCCAGTGTCATTCCAGAGGTGTTGGCATCATTTCCTGGGGTGTCATAGTGGACTTGGTGACCCTCCAGACACAGATTTGGGTTTCCCCCTTAACGAGTATATGTTCCCCATAGACTATAATGGGGTTCGAAACCCGTTCGAACACACGAACAGTGAGCGGCTGTTCGAATCGAATTTCGAACCTCGAATATTTTAGTGTTCACTCATCTCTACTCATTACCCATTTAATCGAAGCAGCAAAATCACTGTTGCCTTTATTCTGGCTCTAATCTACTCCCCCAACGATACGACTCTGGAGAGAAAAAAAATCATCAAATCGCCAGGTATGAGGAATTAATGTACTGCAAATCGCGCACACGAGATACGTACTTGAAAATATGGTCTCCCTGGTGGAAGGTTTATGAGGATCTAGCCACTAGCCAATAAAAACCGGCTATTCTATTGTCTTATTTCCTACCCCAATTTCTGGACTGATAACACAATTCCCCCCCCCCCTCTTATCCTCCAACCTGAACCCTTCTTCCCCATTTTTTTAGGTACCCTCCCCCCCTAATGCTTAATCAATACACATTTGTCTAGTCATATTACCTACCCCTCGTCCTAGTATGGAAAGTTAATATGTTAGGTTCTTTAGTGGGATATGTGTATACTCTTCTATATTTGTAGAACGAGGTTACGACCCATAATCTGTATTTTGGTTGTTTCTTACCGATAATATTCTTACGTTGTTTTCATTTCATTGTTTGATTACTTGCTATGTTTCACTCTATTTGCTATTAGCTGCTTGTTTTTATTTTTTCTTGACTAGTATCTGTTTTCTGTACCTCTTCTGTGAACTCATTGTTAAAATTTGTAAAATTATTAATAAAATCAGAATTTAAAACAAAAACACTGAGATCATAATGTACTTGCCTAAAATGAAAATTTGCAATCCCTCGTACAGACTGTTGAAGGTGATACATTTGCTTCCAATACACACGTTGGTTAGATGAAGTAATTATGGTGTGGACACCTTATGGAACAGAACAGTGAAAATAATGTTATAGGTGACATAATAAATACAAACAGTGCCCAACTGACTATATTGGAGTTTGACAGAGTTCTGCTATTCTATCCAAGTTTTATTTCTATTTGTGGTTGAGGTATAAAGGTGTTGTCCAGATTCATTTTTTTAATTAAATCGGAAATGTTTTCCTCTGAAAATATAACTTCTACTTAAGTGGTGGTTCCTCTAAACCAGGGGTCTCAAAATCGCGCCCGGCAAACAGTTTTGTGCGGCCCGCAGAAGCATCCTACGACGCATAATACAGTTTAGGACAGGTCATACGTCAGCGGTTCTCAACCTGTGGGTCACGACCCCGGCGGGGGTCGAACGACCAAAGCACAGGGGTCGCCTAAAGCCATCGGAAAATACATATTTCCGATGGCTTTAGCCGCTGAGAAGAGAAGGCTGAAGTGAGTGGAGACTGGAAGGTAAGATGGAGGGAGGAGACAGCAAGTGTAAGCAAGGGGTGGGACGTGGATGCAAGCAGTGTTTGAGTATGATAGGAGGGGATGCAGGCTGTGTGTGAGCATGATAGGAGGTTCAGGCTGTGTGTCAGCAAGATGGGGGACATGAATCTGGGGGCAGAGATGGGGGGACATGAATCTTAGGGCAGAGATGGGGGACATGATTCTGGGGGCAGAGATGGGGGGGACATGAATCTGAGGGCAGAGATGGGGGACATGATTCTGGGGGCAGAGATGGGGGGGACATGAATCTGAGGGCAAAGATGGGGGACATGATTCTGGGGGCAGAGATGGGGGGGACATGAATCTGGGGCAGAGATGGGGGGACATGAATCTGGGGGCAGAGATGGAGGGGGGACATGAATCTGGGGCAGAGATGTGGGGACATGAATCTGGGGCAGAGATGGGGGGACATGAATCTGGGGGCAGAGATAAGGGGACATGAATCTGGGGGCAGAGATGGGGGGACATGAATCTGGTGGCAGAGATGTGGGGACATGAATCTGGGGGCAGAGATGGAGGGGACATGAATCTGGGGGCAGAGATGGGGGGACATGAATCTGGGGGCAGAGATGGGGGGACATGAATCTGGTGGCAGAGATGTGGGGACATGAATCTGGGGGCAGAGATGGGGGACATGAATCTGGGGGCAGAGATGGAGGGACATGAATCTGGGGGCAGAGATGGGGGGACATGAATCTGGGGGCAGAGATGGAGGGACATGAATCTGGGGGCAGAGATGGGGGGACATGAATCTGGGGGCAGAGATGGAGGGACATGAATCTGGGGGCAGAGATGGAGGGACATGAATCTGGGGGCAGAGATGGAAGGACATGAATCTGGGGGCAGAGATGGGGGGACATGAATCTGGGGGCAGATGAAGGGTGTATATGTAACTGGGGGAAAGATGGAGGGGGGACATATAGTTTACGGGTGACTGTAGGAGGATTATACAGTGTGGGGGGCACATGAAAAATGAATGGGCGGAGTCAACATAAAAGTGGGTGGAGCTAAATTTGCCACGGTGCGGCCCGCCGACTGGCTGGGATCTTGCTCTGCGGCCCACATGCTGAGTTGAGTTTGAGACCCCTGCTCTAAACAGTCTTTCACTTGTACTGGTGTCACCACAGTAGTGATTGTATTTACGGCACAAGAACTATAAGGCCAGTGATTGGCTGCAGAAGTCACATGTGTGGTATGTTATCACTGCATGGTCACTAGGGTTGAGCGTTCAGGATCAGAAAAGATCGGATCCCGATCGGTGATCGAGTAAATTTCACGATCGCGATTGGGTTTTGATCCTGCCTAAAAAAAAAGATTGGGAACGGAATTCTGATTCCGATCACTGAACTTACCTGCACAGATCCGCTGTCGCTCCCCGTTCTTCTCGGTCCGATCCTCTCTCATTCACATGCTTTCAGAGCGGCGTGCGCTAGTGTTACAGACCTAGGAAGAAGGCGGGGCTTGTGGCTTAGGAGAGTGTGGGTGGGTACTGAGAGGGGAGAAGTGAGTGATGCACTCACGTCTCCCCGCCCTGTAGCCGCCCACACTCTCTTAAGCCACAACAAGCCCGCCTACTCCCAGCTTCAGTAACACTAGCCTGGGAGGCGGGGGCACACACAGCGCTCTGAAAGCATGTGAATAGGAGAGGATCGGATCGAGAAGAACGGGGAGCGACAGCGGATCTGTGCAGGTAAGCGGACAACAGGGAGGGGGGGGACTAAGTAGCCTGCGGATTTTTTAATCACTACGCAGCGTGGAGTACATGCTGTGTAGTGAATAGGATCGTTTTTTAAATCTGATCTTTGATCATTAAAAATCACATTGACTTGCATTAGGATCGGAATTGGGATCAGGTTCAGATGGAAAATGATCGGAAATCGGATTTTAAAAACGATCCTGAAATCTCAAGATCGGCTCAACCCTAATGGTCACGTGAAATTCGGAACATAAGCTTTAGGCAAAGGCCTCATGTTGTGGAAAAGCAACTTTTTTGTAGTTGCAGTTTTTGCTGCATTTTTTTTTTTTTTTTTTTGAGCCAAAGCCTAGAGTGAAATGGGAAATATATAGTTAGCATTTATACTTCTCACTTCTCCTCATTCCATTACTTTGGCTCAAAAAACTGCTGCAAAATCTGCGACAAAAAATACATTTTACATATATACCGTATTTTCCAGCGTATAAGACGACCCCCAACTTTTCCATTTAAAATATAGAGTTTGGGATATACTCGCCATATAAGACTACCTCTTCTGTGGGGTACCTCTTCTTAATGCACATTTACCCCATGGCATACTCTTTAATGCTTTTTATTTGCTTTCCAGTCCTGAACCATCTTTTCTGTAAAGGAGGGTTCACGCTACCGCCGCTGTCCACCCTGGGGTTTCCGTCCTAAACCCCAGAGAAACAGAACAGGCGGCGGCTTGCCAGCGGTCTGCTTTACAACCCATTCATTTGAATGGGTTGTATAGCAAACCGCCGGTGTCCGTATGCGACCTCTCCGCCTGGATAACCTTTTTTTTTTTGCACTGACAATCTGGCGGGGCCACAGTTATCAAAGACATACCATTTAGGGGAATGTCTAATGCTTAGATCACCTTTTTTTATTTTCTTTAAATCAGAGGCGAAACTGTAAAAAAAAAAATGGCGGTTTGGCGCTGGGCATTTTCGGACATAGGGGTAACTAATGTGTGTATGTATCACAGTAGTTTTCTACTTTTATATGTATTCTAGGGAAAGGATGTGATTTAGAATAGAACTTTTTTTTATTTTTTAGATTTTTTTTTAAACTTTTTTTTTTTTTTTAACTATTTTTATTAGCCCCCACCTAGGGGGCTTAAACCTGCAATCATTTGATTGCATATCCCTATAGACGACAATACAAGCGTATTGCCGTCTATGGGAGATTTTGTACATTACTATCACAGCTGGTCATAGACTAGCCACGATTGTAATATCGCTATGACAGGTCTGGAAGCCTTCAGTACGCTCCCGGCTGTCACCGGAACAGGTCGGCTCACCCGGCCTGCAACTTTAAAGATATGGGGCCGCTTTGTGGACGAGGGTGGAGTTAAGTTTTAATGCCTTGAATCAGAGTACATTCTGATTGCAGGCATTAGCATCGGGCCTCCACGTATAGCGGAGACCCGATTGCTATGGCGAGCGCTCTGCAGCAGAGCAGTTCACCCCCATCCGCCCTTTTGCCTGCACCATCATGCCCCTTCCCAGCCACTCCCCATCTCCCAGGCGTTTCATTGCAGGCAGAAGCACAGCACAAGCCACCCACATGCCCAAGCCTTCAACGGCCTCATCTAAAAAGTGCTGGTCCTGGAGATGTTGGAGTTTATGCTTCTGTTTACTCAGGCCTTCCTTCATCAGATGGCAGCTGTGGCACCTCGCTATGCTGGGCTTAGCCGTTGCTACTTCTCTTGGTGTGCTGTCCCCGCCTTGCGCCTGCACGTGTCCCATAACATCAGTTGTGCCCAGAGTTCCGCGCTTTGCTGCAAGGTCCACTTGACCACCGGCGCATCGACAAGCGCCTGCGGTCAGGGATGCTGCTTCTCTTTAATGATAGGCCAGGTGAATGTAGTAGAGTCTGGGCCCAGGGTGAAAACTGGGGTGGCCTATCTCCTCTCCTAGCCCAAAATTCATGGCAGGGGTTCTCTGAAAGCCTACTCCTGCGCTGCAACCTCGACCCAAGCTACGAGCTGAAAACGCTGTAACACTGGCATGGGGAGATGTCAGCAGGCCGTGCTGAAGCTCATAAGCTTGGGGGACAGTCAGCACACTGCCTCCGAGGAGAGGGATGCCATCCTGGATGATATGGCAATATGGTTTTCCCTGCTGCACCTGGGCCCAGGCATGTTTGCATATGTGATAATGGCAGGAACCTGGTAGCAGATCTGGAGCTTGCCAGTCTCAAACACGGTCCACACATGGCCCACGTTTTAAAGTTGTTGATGCAAAGGTTCTTTGAAACCTACACCATTGTGCCTGATATACTGGTCAAAGTGCAGCCATTTTCGTAAGTGAAAAGTAGCCTCTGTTAGGCTGAAAACATTCAGAGCACACTCCTGTCATCTTCGCACCATTGGCTGGCAGAGGAAGACGAGGGGGATGAAGTGGCATTTCATGTCACTGTCCCACACGAGGCTTGAGGGTGAAGTTCAGTGCATCCATTGCTTCAGCACGGATGGTGTGAAGGGGAGTGGAAAATGGAGGAAAAGGAGAGTGACCCTTACAGTTGGGGGCAGCGAAGTCATGCCAAGTAATACACTGGCACACATGGCTGACTTCATGTTGGGTTTCTTTTCAAGAGACAAAGGAATAGTTCACATCATGGAGAGCAAACAATACTGGATTGAACAAAAAATTGGATTGAGCTTATATAGCGTGACTGAATTGCTGTGTATCACACTTAGCTTTTGGGGGGTAGACCCTTAAAAATTGGATTGAGCTGATATAGCCTGATTGAATTGCTGTGTCTCCCACTTAGCTTTGGGGGGTACAGCATTAAAAACAGGTTTGACCATACATGGCCTGACTGAACGGCTGTCTCCCACTTAGCTTTGGGGGGGTACAGCATGTGGAAAGCTGGGTTGAGGGTATAGAACTGGACTGAATTGCTCTGTATCCCTGTTAGGTGTTTGGGGGGACACCCCGTGGAAAGCTGGGTTGAGCGTATAGAACTGGACTGAATTGCTCTGTATTCCTGTTTCGGGGGGACACCCCATGGAAAGCTCGACTCCTCTCCCTGCAGTATAGCTTTGAAAAGAGCTATTGTTTTTCTTCAGTTTTTCCCTGCCTACTAAATCCTCTCTAGCCCTCAGCAGGTCATCTGTCCCTACATCTACAAGCCGCAAAATGACACGAAGATGGCGCTGGCTATTCTTATAAATGGGAGGTCACATGTTTTCGGCAGCCAATGGGTTTTTACAATTTTTTTCAATGCCTCCGTAGTCGTAGTTCTTGTCCCACCTCTCCTGCACAGTTATTGGTGCAAAAACGCGCCAGGGAAGGTGGGAGGGGATACAAATTTTTACTGCGTATGCTGCGTGGTATTCGATTGGAAACGAAAGGTGGAGCCTTTAAAATACAGTGATTTAAAAACGATCCTGAAATCTCAAGATCGGCTCAACCCTAATGGTCACGTGAAATTCGGAACATAAGCTTTAGGCAAAGGCCTCATGTTGTGGAAAAGCAACTTTTTTGTAGTTGCAGTTTTTGCTGCATTTTTTTTTTTTTTTTTTTGAGCCAAAGCCTAGAGTGAAATGGGAAATATATAGTTAGCATTTATACTTCTCACTTCTCCTCATTCCATTACTTTGGCTCAAAAAACTGCTGCAAAATCTGCGACAAAAAATACATTTTACATATATACCGTATTTTCCAGCGTATAAGACGACCCCCAACTTTTCCATTTAAAATATAGAGTTTGGGATATACTCGCCATATAAGACTACCTCTTCTGTGGGGTACCTCTTCTTAATGCACATTTACCCCATGGCATACTCTTTAATGCTTTTTATTTGCTTTCCAGTCCTGAACCATCTTTTCTGTAAAGGAGGGTTCACGCTACCGCCGCTGTCCACCCTGGGGTTTCCGTCCTAAACCCCAGAGAAACAGAACAGGCGGCGGCTTGCCAGCGGTCTGCTTTACAACCCATTCATTTGAATGGGTTGTATAGCAAACCGCCGGTGTCCGTATGCGACCTCTCCGCCTGGATAACCTTTTTTTTTTTGCACTGACAATCTGGCGGGGCCACAGTTATCAAAGACATACCATTTAGGGGAATGTCTAATGCTTAGATCACCTTTTTTTATTTTCTTTAAATCAGAGGCGAAACTGTAAAAAAAAAAATGGCGGTTTGGCGCTGGGCATTTTCGGACATAGGGGTAACTAATGTGTGTATGTATCACAGTAGTTTTCTACTTTTATATGTATTCTAGGGAAAGGATGTGATTTAGAATAGAACTTTTTTTTATTTTTTAGATTTTTTTTTAAACTTTTTTTTTTTTTTTAACTATTTTTATTAGCCCCCACCTAGGGGGCTTAAACCTGCAATCATTTGATTGCATATCCCTATAGACGACAATACAAGCGTATTGCCGTCTATGGGAGATTTTGTACATTACTATCACAGCTGGTCATAGACTAGCCACGATTGTAATATCGCTATGACAGGTCTGGAAGCCTTCAGTACGCTCCCGGCTGTCACCGGAACAGGTCGGCTCACCCGGCCTGCAACTTTAAAGATATGGGGCCGCTTTGTGGACGAGGGTGGAGTTAAGTTTTAATGCCTTGAATCAGAGTACATTCTGATTGCAGGCATTAGCATCGGGCCTCCACGTATAGCGGAGACCCGATTGCTATGGCGAGCGCTCTGCAGCAGAGCAGTTCACCCCCATCCGCCCTTTTGCCTGCACCATCATGCCCCTTCCCAGCCACTCCCCATCTCCCAGGCGTTTCATTGCAGGCAGAAGCACAGCACAAGCCACCCACATGCCCAAGCCTTCAACGGCCTCATCTAAAAAGTGCTGGTCCTGGAGATGTTGGAGTTTATGCTTCTGTTTACTCAGGCCTTCCTTCATCAGATGGCAGCTGTGGCACCTCGCTATGCTGGGCTTAGCCGTTGCTACTTCTCTTGGTGTGCTGTCCCCGCCTTGCGCCTGCACGTGTCCCATAACATCAGTTGTGCCCAGAGTTCCGCGCTTTGCTGCAAGGTCCACTTGACCACCGGCGCATCGACAAGCGCCTGCGGTCAGGGATGCTGCTTCTCTTTAATGATAGGCCAGGTGAATGTAGTAGAGTCTGGGCCCAGGGTGAAAACTGGGGTGGCCTATCTCCTCTCCTAGCCCAAAATTCATGGCAGGGGTTCTCTGAAAGCCTACTCCTGCGCTGCAACCTCGACCCAAGCTACGAGCTGAAAACGCTGTAACACTGGCATGGGGAGATGTCAGCAGGCCGTGCTGAAGCTCATAAGCTTGGGGGACAGTCAGCACACTGCCTCCGAGGAGAGGGATGCCATCCTGGATGATATGGCAATATGGTTTTCCCTGCTGCACCTGGGCCCAGGCATGTTTGCATATGTGATAATGGCAGGAACCTGGTAGCAGATCTGGAGCTTGCCAGTCTCAAACACGGTCCACACATGGCCCACGTTTTAAAGTTGTTGATGCAAAGGTTCTTTGAAACCTACACCATTGTGCCTGATATACTGGTCAAAGTGCAGCCATTTTCGTAAGTGAAAAGTAGCCTCTGTTAGGCTGAAAACATTCAGAGCACACTCCTGTCATCTTCGCACCATTGGCTGGCAGAGGAAGACGAGGGGGATGAAGTGGCATTTCATGTCACTGTCCCACACGAGGCTTGAGGGTGAAGTTCAGTGCATCCATTGCTTCAGCACGGATGGTGTGAAGGGGAGTGGAAAATGGAGGAAAAGGAGAGTGACCCTTACAGTTGGGGGCAGCGAAGTCATGCCAAGTAATACACTGGCACACATGGCTGACTTCATGTTGGGTTTCTTTTCAAGAGACAAAGGAATAGTTCACATCATGGAGAGCAAACAATACTGGATTGAACAAAAAATTGGATTGAGCTTATATAGCGTGACTGAATTGCTGTGTATCACACTTAGCTTTTGGGGGGTAGACCCTTAAAAATTGGATTGAGCTGATATAGCCTGATTGAATTGCTGTGTCTCCCACTTAGCTTTGGGGGGTACAGCATTAAAAACAGGTTTGACCATACATGGCCTGACTGAACGGCTGTCTCCCACTTAGCTTTGGGGGGGTACAGCATGTGGAAAGCTGGGTTGAGGGTATAGAACTGGACTGAATTGCTCTGTATCCCTGTTAGGTGTTTGGGGGGACACCCCGTGGAAAGCTGGGTTGAGCGTATAGAACTGGACTGAATTGCTCTGTATTCCTGTTTCGGGGGGACACCCCATGGAAAGCTCGACTCCTCTCCCTGCAGTATAGCTTTGAAAAGAGCTATTGTTTTTCTTCAGTTTTTCCCTGCCTACTAAATCCTCTCTAGCCCTCAGCAGGTCATCTGTCCCTACATCTACAAGCCGCAAAATGACACGAAGATGGCGCTGGCTATTCTTATAAATGGGAGGTCACATGTTTTCGGCAGCCAATGGGTTTTTACAATTTTTTTCAATGCCTCCGTAGTCGTAGTTCTTGTCCCACCTCTCCTGCACAGTTATTGGTGCAAAAACGCGCCAGGGAAGGTGGGAGGGGATACAAATTTTTACTGCGTATGCTGTGTGGTATTCGATTGGAAACGAATACCTCGAACGGTCTGATATTCGATCGAATACCTATTCGATCGAACGGTGTTCGCTCATCTCTAATTATGTACTTAATAGTAAATTACTGGGTAAAGACTAACAATGAGAAAGACTTAGGGATTTTGGTGGACAGCAAGCTTACCTTTAGTGACCAGTGCCAGGCAGCTGCTGCCAAGGCAAATAAAATTATGGGACGCATCAAAAGAGGTCTAGATTCTCATGACAAGGACATAGTTATGCCTCTATACAAATCACTGGTACGGCCACACTTAGAATATTGTGCGCAATTTTGGGCCCCGATATACAAGAAAGACATAAGTGAACTTAAAAAAGTGCAAAGACGGGCAACCAAAATGATTAGGGGAATGGGTGGACTGGAGTACAACGATCGATTAACAAATTTGGGGTTATTCAGTGTAGAGAAAAACGTCTACGGGGAGATCTTAGAACAATGTACAAATACATGAAGCGACAATGCAAAGAACTTTCAAAGGATCTTTTTACTCCTAGGCCAGTGACTGTTACAAGAGGACATCCACTACGTATGGAGGAGAGAGGGTTTCACCAGAAACATAGAAGGGGATTCTTCACAGTAAGAACTGAGAGGCTATGGAACTCTTTGCCCCAGGAAGTGGTGATGGCGGATTCATTAAACAAGTTCAAAGAGGGTCTGGATGCCTTTCTTGAAGAGAAAAATATCACAGGTTATGGACTCTAGATTTTAAGGACACGTTGAGCCAGGGTTTTTATACTGACTGCTAGATTTGTAGTCGGGAAGGAATTTTTTCCCCTGAAATGGGGCAATTGGCATAAGCCTCATAGGGTTTTTTTTGCCTTCCCCTGGATCAACACTGTAGTGATTGTAGGGTTATTGGTTGGACTTGATGGACTAATGTCTTTATCCAACCTCATCTACTATGTAACTATATTATTATATTATAAAAAACATCAATTTACATTATTTCTTTTCAGCGGTCATCCTAAGCTGAATATGCCTCCTCTCCTCAGATCGCAGCTTCCAAGCCGCTAAAGGCCTGGTAAGTACCAGTGTGGGAGACTGGCTGGGAATCCCAGATGCCGTTGACTATTTTGTTCCTGGGCAGTTAGGCGTTCTCCTTCCAACTGTTTTACAAAAAGCGTCAAATTACATTCTATTTTCACAGCGGTCATCCTAAGCTGCACATGCCTGCCCTTGTCAGATTGCAACCGCTAAACAGCTTACGGCCTCGCAAGTGCCAGCGTGGGAGACTGGATGGGAATCCCAGGCGCCATTGACTATTTTATTCCTGGGTGTTTAAGCAATCTCCTTTGAAATGTTCTACAAAAAAAGCTTTGAATTATATTCACTTTTGTCAGCAGTCATCCTAAGCTGAATGTTCCTGCACTTGTTATCTCGCAGGCGCCAAGCAGCTTAGGGTCTGGCAAATATGAGTGTGGGAGACTGACTGGGAATCCCAGGTGCCGTTGACTAGTTTGTTTCTTGGGCAAGACGTTCTTCTTCCACCTGTTCTGTAGAAAGCATTGAAATACAGTGTTTTCTCTCTGTGGGCATCCTAAGCCAAATATGCCTGCCCTTATTAGATCACAACAGCTAAGCAGTTTAAGGCCTGGCAAGTACCAGCGTGAGAGACTGGCTGGGATTCTCAGGTGCCGTTGACCATTTTATTCCTGGGCATTTAAACATTCTCCTTCCACCTGTTCTATAAAAAGCATCAAAATACCTCAATCTATGTCAGTGGTCATCCTAAGCTAAATATGCCTGCCCTCGTTAGATCGCAGCTAAAAACCTGGCAAGTACCAGCATGGGAGACTGGCTGGGAATCCTAGGTGCCGTTGACTATTTTGTTTCTTGGGCAAAAAGGCGTTCTTCTTCCACCTGTTCTACAAAAAGCATCGAATTACATCAGTTTTCGTCAGTAGTTATCCTAAGCTGAATATGTCTACCCTTGTAAGATTGCAGCTGCCAAACAGCTTAGGACCTGACAAGTACGAGCATGGGAGACTGTATGAGAATCCCACGTGCTGTTGACTATTTCTCTTTCCACCTGTTCAATAAAAAGCATCGAAATACATCATTTTATATCAGCGGTCATCCTAAGCTGAGGATGTGTAAGCCGTGTACCGAGGTGGGCTCCCCAGGATACAGCGAAGTCACGAACAAAGGAAGTGAGTCCAATTTAATTTAACCAAGATAGGATTTTACTTAGTTTACTTAACCTCTTTTGTCCAAAAGAACACTCCCAGGTATTACATTTACACAGCCTAGAGACTGGGACCCTGGTGTTATACAGCACGGTGCCCACTAATGTGGCCTTCAATACACTCCAAGCTTTTACCTACCTGCAGGCTGTGCCTATGCAGCTGCCTGTTACCTTTTATTATCCTATTACACAGGAACAATTCAGTGTGTGTGACACAGGCACCGGCGGAGTAACATCAAAGTTTACAATCTTATCGCAATACTACTAAATTCCCCCCCCCAAACCAAGTACAACTAAGCAAGCATAATAGTTGGTTAGCTTGCAAGCCAAACAGTGCAAAGTTAAACTAATTGTTGCTCCCAGACGTCCTTAAAAGTCCCTTTCTGAGAGATATAACTCTGTAGAAATCTTCTGTGACTTAGTCCTTCTACCAGACAGGTAGATAGTTCACCAGTATTGCAGCCTGGGGTGATGATTATACCTAACTAGCTAACTACAGGCTTTTACTCAGTGCCAAGCAATTTGGCACCAAACTTGCAGTGTGGTGCGTGCACGTTTACTTCTGTTGGGTACCTTTTAGTCTCTGTTAGCATCAGGTTGAAGAGGAGCTCCTCAGACAGCATGCGGTCTCACTGACAGTCTCACTTCTCAGCCAAGTCTCTGACAGTAATCTTCTCCTTAGGATGGTGTCTGGACAAACTCTGAAAGTTTTGAATTCTCAGCTATTCTTGCTGTGGCTTCTTCCTCCAAGGACCCTCTCTGCACCGAGATGTCTCCACAGCTCTCTCTTCTGCTTCAGATTCCAGCACATACTGTCTCAAAGATGGCTCCTAAACCCTCCTACAACGATCAGGGTTCCCACATCAATACTCCAGGGGCATACAGCCTTTTTCCTTTTACTTGTCATCTTGCAACAGCGACCTCTTGTGGTCAAACAACAAAATATCAGGTTATGAAAACACCAACTCAATTACACATTGCACATTCACTCCACAGGGGCTGTTTCACTCTCTTACATATGGCTGCCCTCGTCAGATCGCTAGTTGTCAAGCAGCTAAAAACCTGGCAAGTACCAGCATGGGAGACTGGCTGGGAATCCAAGGTGCTGTTGACTATTTTGTTCCTAGGCATTCTCCTTTCAACTGTTCTGCAAAAAGCATTGAATTACGTCCTATAGCGTCAGCGGTCTTCCTAAGCTGAATTTGCCTCCCCTCTTTAGATTGCAACAACTAAACAGCCCAAGGCCTGGCAAGCGCCAGTGTGGGAGACTGGCTCAGAATCCAAGGTGCCATTGACTATCTCGTTCCTGGGCATTTAAAGGGGTTGGCCACCTTCAGACCAACATGGACAAACAATTGTACAATAAAAAGATATACAATTTTCCAATATACTTTCTTTATCGATTTCTCACGGTTTTCTAGATCTCTGCTTGCTGTCACTCATTCCGTTACTTCTAGAGGATAAAACGCTGACCATGGTCATGTGATTTACGGTCCATGGTCATGTGATGCGCACACAGGTGCCGCTCGTTACAGTCACAGCACAGTAATCAGACATCTGCCTGGTAATCAGCTGTACACCTGTGTGCAAGTCACATGACCATGGACCGTAAATCACATGACCATGGTCAGAGTTTTATCCTCCAGAAGTAACAGAATGAGTGACAGCAAGCAGAGATCTAGAAAACCGTGAGGAATTGATAAAGAAAGTATATTGGAAAATTGTATATCTTTTTATTGTACATTTGTTTGTTAATATTGGTCTGAAAGTGGCCAACCCCTTTAAGCGTTCTCCTTCCAACTGTTCTACAAAAAGCGTCGAATTACATTCTATTTTCAGAGCGGTCATCCTAAGCTGCACATGCCTGCCCTTGTCAGATTGCAACTGCTAAGCAGCTTCAGGCTTGACAAGTACCAGTGTGGGAGACTGGATGGGAATCCCAGGTGCCATTGACTATTTTATTCCTGAGCATTTAAGCGTTCTCCTTCCACTTGTTCTACAAAAAGCATCGAATTACATCCTTTGCTGTGAGCGTTCATCCTCAGCTGAATGTACCTGCCCCGTTAGATCGCAGAAACTAAGCAGATGAAGGCCTGGCAAGTACCCGTGTTGGAGACTGGCTGGGAGTTCAAGGTGCTGTTGAATGTATATTTTTTCCTGGGCATTTAGGTGTTTTCCTTCCACCTGTTCTATAAAAAGCATCGAATTACTTCATTTCTTGTCAGCAGGCATGCTAAATTCAATATGCTTTCCCTTTTCCGATTGTAGCCGCCAAACAGTTTCAGGTTTGGCAAGTACCAGCGTGGGAGACTGGCTGGGAATCCCAGGTGCCGTTGACTATTTTGTTTCTGGGCATTTAGGCGTTCTCTTTCCACCTGTTCTACAAAAAGCATTGAATTACATTCTTTTATGTCAGTGGTCGTTTTAAGCTGAATATGGCTGCCCTTGTCAGATTGCAACAGCTAAGCAGCTTAAGGCCTGGCAAGTACGAGCGTGGGAGACTGGCTGGGAATTCCAGGTGCCGTTGACAATTTTATTCCTGGAAATTTATGCGATCTTCTTCCTCCTTTTCTATAAAAAGCATCGAATTATATCATTTTCTTTTTTTTTTTTTTTTTTTTTAAATTTAATGTTTATTGACCAGTTTGACATAGAAAACAGAGGTGAGCAACAATTATAATCTCGTTTAACAAAATGAAGGGACTGCGCAAACCCCTTCCATACACAATTGAAGTGAGATAGGTCAATAATAGAGATGAGCGAACACTAAAATGTCCGAGGTTCGAAATCTGATTCGAACAGCCGCACACTGTTCGGCTGTTCGAACCCCATTATAGTCTATGGGGGGAAATGCTCGTTTCAGGGGTAGGCAAAATTCGATACAATTATACTTACCAAGTCCACGAGTGACGGTCGGGCTGCATTCCCCTTTAAGTCTTCTCCCGGCGCGGCGTCTTCCGGCTGGAATTCACTCTGTCTAGGCATCGGGGCCTAGGCAGAGCCGACTGCGCATGCGCGGTCGGCTTTGCCCGGCCCGACGCCTGAGCAGAGCCGACTGCGCATGCGAGGGCATGCCCGCGCATGCGCAGTCGGCTCTGCCTAAGCCGGATGCCTAGGCAGAGTGAATTCCACCCGGAAGAAGACGCGGGGACGCAGCGAGGAGAAGACTTTGGAAAGGTAAGAGAAGAACCAGCGTTGATTGGCAGAATGTATAGCATTCTGCCAATCAACGCTGATTCTGCATCGAACCTTAAACTTCGAACAGCTAGTAGTGTTTGATCGAGTACGAGTATCTCGAATACCGTAGTATTCGATCGAACACCTACTCGATCGAACACTACTCGCTCATCTCTAGTCAATAACACTTTTATAATAACAGATTTTCCATTTTCATGAAATACAAATTAGGAAACCATTGTAACCATATTAAAGCCGTCATATAAGAGGGGAGAGGAGGGTGGGTTAAGTATAAGAATAGAGAGAGGGAAAATCGAGGTAGGGAGGAAAGGGAGAGGGAAGGAGGAGGGAAAGAGAACCAGGGGGAGAGAAGAAGGGAGTAGAGAAGAAAAGCCTAGAAGTTAAAGGAAGTAGAAGGTCAGGAGGTTTGAGGTGTTGAGCTGTCGAGGCCAGGTCTGAAGTTACGCAGTCTTCTGGTTTACCCAGTCTGGTAGAATCAGGTATCATCGTCGTTAGGCATTGGGGTGGCATAGGGTACAAGTCTGTTCTCTAGCCAAGGTGTCCACACTTCAAGGTACTTTGGGTGAGTTCTTCTAGCCCATGCTAACATTTCTTCAAATCTGGCAACTTGGTTTGCTTTCGCAATCCATCTGTCTACGGGAGGTGGAGCAGTTTGTTTCCAGTAGAGAGGGATCAGTGACTTAGCTGCTAACAGAAGATGGTAAATCAGCTTTTGCGTCGCCGCCTTGGTCTCGGAAATTGGGAGAAAGAATATCAGGAGGTCAGATGTGATCTTGAACCTAGGTAGACCTAGTCTTTTGATTTGGTCCTCAATAGCGACCCAACAATAAGAGGTCATTTTGGGGCATGACCACCATAAATGAAGCATCGTGCCTTCATCTGCAAGGCACCTTCAGCATCTGGGGGAATCAATGAGTCCTCGTTCAAAGAGCCACTTGGGAGTGCGATACCATCTGGAGAATAACTTAGAATGCATCTCCTGCAGGTGAACACATGTAGAGAGTCCATGGGATCTTTCAAGGGCTAGCTCTAAATCTATTGGGCTAAGTTGCAGGTGTAAATCTCTTTCCAATTTGGTAATGAATTTTGGTTTGGGCAGAGCAGTTGGCGCAATAAATCTGTGAAGAAATGTGTGATACGTGTAGAAGAAGGCGTATGATTCAGACCAGCTTTTTCGAACTCGGTGTGGGATCTCTGCCAATTCATGGAGGTTTTAAATTTGTCTCTGCACGCTTCAAAATGAGCCTTATGCAAAAAGGTAATGGAATTCTGGGTTGCAGCTCCCAGATGTGTCTGCAAGAAGTCTGCATTTTGTAAAGACCCTTCTGAGATCAATTGATCTAAAGAGATCTGGAGAAGGAGTCTCCAAAAGTCTTCTAGTGGTCTCCTAAAACCTGGTGTGACGTGTGGCATAAGTCCCAAAGGTAAGCAGCGAGAAGGCATAAGGTGGTAAGTCTGCACTGTATTTTTTCCACGTGTCTACTGCCCCTCTTAAACGGATATTGTTTCTCCAGCAATTAAGATCAGTCGCAGATTGCGAGGGTGTGGTCAACCAGAGGGCCTTAAGAAGATTTGGACCATATAGCGCCAGTAGCAATTTCTTGACCGAGGAAGTACCTGTAGGTGTTGAGAGTTCTGCCCAGAGTTGAAGTTGGATTGCATCCTAGTACTGTTTTACGTTTGGAAGACTTATGCCGCCCTCTAGTTTATGTCGTTGAAGCAAGCGATAAGTTAGTGGAGGTCTTTTGCTTTTCCACAAAAACTTCGAGAACAATTTGGTGATGGCAGAAAAGAATCTGAAGTCAAGCTTAATGGGAAGCATTCTCAGAAAATATAGGATCTTCGGGAGAACATACATCTGGATCAAGTTCCGCCAACCAAACCAAGAAATAAATGGGATATCATATTGGCGTAGTAATCTATCAATTTCCAAAAGCAATTCCTCAAAATTTCGCAAGTAAATATCTCTAATGTGACCTGGAATTTTAACTCCCAAATATTTAATGCTAGAGGGTGCCCACTTAAATGGGAGGGTTTTCATAAAAGCTATAGCTGATGGGTCGGATACAGAAATATTTAAAATTTCACATTTATCCAAGTTGACTTTGTAGTGGGAAATATGGCCATAATTTTCAATAATTTCTAAAATCTTAGAGAAACTCTTTTCTGGGTTGGTAGAAAGAAAAATCACATTTAGAGATATACTTTGGAGGGCGCAGTACTGTAGCAGTAAATAATCCAAAAATCAAAAATAGTGTGCACAGATAACATGTGAACTTTAAGGTGACTCAATAGGGGTATTTTGGCCATATCCCTAGTATCTATGTGAAGAGCTATAACTGGGGAAAAAAGAACAGAAAATATAAGCATTAGAACCTGTTTTACTGTTACCAGCAAATGTAGAGCATGTAGAGATGAGCCAGATCTTCATTCCTCAGGTATCATCTTGATAGCGGTGTAGTGACCTCTTTGTCTTAAGCGATTTGGTTCTCAGTGGTTTCTGCCAGGAGGAGAAATCAGGTAGCGGAGGAAGAGTGGCGATATCTGGAGTTGGGAGCCATGAGGGAATGTCCACTGGGGTGATATCGAGCTGATCCCACAAGGCCAGAAGGTCTGCCAGAGTGTGAACATGTTGTGGCCTCTTAAAGTTTCAAGTAATGGACGGAGTGTCCTTCTCTTGGCAAGTGTTGAAGGTGACAAATCTTGATAGAAGGTAAGTTTGTCTTCCCCATAAGCCATCCCTTTCCCTTAGACCAACCTAGTGAAAGAATATCCTGCCTGTCTACATATGAAAGAAGACTACAAATAGCGTCTCTGGGAGGGTCTCCCTCTTTTGGCTTAGGCCTAAGGGCTGTATGCGTGCTCTCAATAGCTAGGGAGCTAGCTCTATCCGGGCCCAATAATATAGAAAAAACGTCACTTACAGTCTCCTTTAGGACAGTCGGAGCGTAAGACTCTGCTAGGCCTTTTATGCGTACATTCCGGCATCGGCCCCTATTCTCCTGGTCCTCCAGGAGGGTCAGGGCGTTGTCTAGCTGAGCTTTCTGTATCGTAAGCAGGTCCACAATGGCGGATGAGTGAGTCGTTAGCTCTGCGCATGCGTCTTCAACCACTTCTACTCTCTGACGTAAGTATGGGATTTCGGCTTTAAGTTCTGCTAGATCCGACAGAACTGGATGGAGCGCTTGTGAAGGTGCCTGCCTAAAGAATGATTTCGAAATACATGAAGTGTTAAGTTCACAGGCACTTTTTTCTCCCTCGCTCTCCATGTCTGCCGCTACATGGGGATCGGGCCTATGCTTCGCGATCTCCAGCGCCCTCTTGGCTTCTCCTTGTTTGTTATGTGGGCTGTCCTGGCAAATTTCCGCAGGTCCAGCTGCGAACGGCTCGTTTTGGGGGTAGAAGGGGAATCCCCAGGATTCTCCTTGCCGATCTTGACCATTCTTGTCTTGGTACTGCTGCTCTATCGTTCCTTTTAGCCTCAGATACAACGGAGCTACAGGCTCATGCGTCCGCTGTACTCGGCGGTCAAGCTCCGCCCCCTCTGAATTACATCATTTTTTGTCAGCGGCTATCCTAAACTGAAAAAGCCTGCCCTTGTCAAATCGCAGCTGCCATGCAGCTTAAGGCCTGGCAAGTACAAGCGCGGGAGACTGGCTGGGAAGCCCAGGTGCCGTTGACTATTTTATTCCTAGGCATTTAGGTGTTCCCCTTCCACCTATTCTATAAAGAACATTGAAATACGTTACTTTCCGTCATTGGTCATAGTAAGTCGTATATGCCTGCCCTCATCGGATCGCAGCCGCCAAGCAGCTTAAGGCCTAGCAAGAACCAGCGTGGGAGACTGACTGGGAATCCCAGGTGCTGTTGACTATCTTGTTCCTGGGCATGTAGGCGTTCTCCTTTCACCTGTTCTATAAAAAGCATTGAAATGCATTATTTTCTGTCAGTGGTCATCCCAAGCTGAATATGCCTGTCCTCGTTAGAGCGCAACTAGAGATGAGCGAACAGTGAAATGTTCGAATTTCGATATTCAATTTGAGTAGCCCCTCAAAACTCGACTGTTCGAACGAATATCCTCGTTTAGGAGGAAACCAATATTTGACTCAGGACCGCATCTAACACGCCAAAGTCCCTGTATTACCTCTAACCAGCAAACAACAAACCAGCCGTTTGTTAAAATCAGGGTGGATTGAGCCTCTAACCAGCAGAGTTGGGGGAAATCAGGGTGGATTGAGTCTCTAACCAGCAGAGTTTGGGGAAATCAGGGTGCATTCAGCCTCTAACCAGCAGAGTTTGGGGAAATCAGGGTGGATTGAGCCTCTAACCAGCAGAGCTTGGGGAAATCAGGGTGGATTCAGACTCTAACCAGCAGAGTTTGGGGAAATTAGAGTTGATTCAGACTCTAACCAGCAGAATTTGGGAAAATCACGGTGGATTCATCCTCTAACCAGCAGAATTTGGGGAAATCAGGGTGGATTAAGCCTCTAACCAGCAGAGTTTGGGAAAATCAGGGTGGATTTTTATTTTTTATTTTTGGCGCCGCCCCCCTGAGGGGCTTGGCTGCCTTGATGCAGTGCTCCAAGCTGGGAGCAAACTTTTCTTTCCTTTTTCACTTTTTTCTCTGTATCTTCAAGAATCCGGTAACTAAGCAATCTAGCACTATGAATTAGCAACTATAAATCGAATGGAAGACCCTGTGGAGTATTTTGTTCCTTTTGTTTTCCATTGAAAAGCATGGACAATGACAAGACCTGGTTCAGCTGGTTTCCACATGTGCCTGTTACCATCCCCCCAGCTAGGACAGCATGGCTCACCATGCGGCATGGAGGAAAACCTACATGGAAGTGTGGACTTCTTCTTCAAGGAGATGATTTTTGGCGTCAATTGCTGATGTGTGAGGATGCCTACAGCTGACTGGTATTTCTTTCTTTTTATTACTGTGGACACATGGGACTCTGCTACAGCCTGGGAACCTACCATCACCCACCTACCCCAGGAGTTATGGAAGCTTGGCAAGAGAGCAGCACCATGTATACCTGGATGGTCTCTGACTTCCTTGGGGCAGTAGAACACTGTGGTAAGAAGGAAGGAGGAGGAGGAGGGCTTGTGATGAAGGACATTTGGGGCATTTTTTTTTGTGGTTAAAAGGACAATAGTGCTGATACAAGATACCGAACTATCAGCTGTGAGCAGGAGATCTCACTACCTACCAAGAACTACCACATGTTATCATAATAGCTGACTATGTCCCCCACCTCTGCAAAATTTTCTGCTTGTTATATCTACATGCTGTGACCCCCTCCTCGTGTCCTACAACCAAGTCGGCTGTATTATTATTATTATTATTATTATTATTATTATTAACATCAATCCGCACAGAGAACTAAATGATCCTGCAATGTGTCTGTGTTTCTTTCTTTTTTTAGTTGCTCTGATTCCTAGGATTTCTCTATCTGCCATGAGGTTGTATGTGTTTCTCTCCCGTTATATACTACTGTACCATCTATGAAACTGTATCACTGAAATTTCCCCATTGTGGGACTATTAAAGGAATATCTTATCTTATCTCATTCAGCCTCTAACCAGCAGAGTTTGGGGAAATCAGGTGGATTCAGCCTCTAACCAGCAAAGTTTTGGGAAATCACGGTAGATTCAGCCTCTAACCAGCAGAGTTTGGGGAAATCAGGGTTGATTCACCCTCTAACCAGCAGAGTTTGGGGAAATCAGGGTGGATTCAGCCTCTAACCAGCAGAGTTTCGGGAAATCACGGTAGATTCAGCCTCTAACCAGAAGAGTTTGGGAAAATCAGGGTTGATTCACCCTCTAACCAGCAGAGTTTGGGGAAATCAGAGTGGATTTAGCCTCTAACCAGCAGAGTTTGGGAAAATCATGGTGGATTCATCCTCTAACCAGCAGAATTTGGGGAAATCAGGGTGAATTCAGCCTCTAACCAGCAGAGTTTGGGAAATCACGGTAGATTCAGCCTCTAACCAGCAGACTTTGGGGAAATCAGGGTGGATTGAGCCTCTAACCAGCAGAGTTTGGGGGAATCAGGGTGGATTCAGCCTCTAACCAGCAGATTTTGGGGAAATCAGGTGGATTCAGCCTCTAACCAGCAGAGTTTGGGGGATTCAGGGTGGATTGAGCCTCTAACCAGCAGAATTTGGGGAAATCAGGTAGATTCAGCCTCTAACCAGCAGAGTTTGGGGAAATCAGGTGGATTCAGCTTCTAACCAGCAGAGTTTGGGAAAATCATGGTGGATTCATCCTCTAACCAGCAGAATTTGAGGAAATCAGGGAGGATTCAGCCTCTAACCAGCAAAGTTTGGGAAAATCACAGTGGATTCATCCTCTAACCAGCAGAGTTTGGGAAATCACGGTAGATTCAGCCTCTAACCAGCAGAGTTTGGGGAAATCAGGGTGGATTCAGCCTCTAACCAGCAGAGTTTGGGGAAATCAGGGTGGATTGAGCCTCTAACCAGCAGAGTTTGGGGAAATCAGGGTGGATTGAGCCTCTAACCAGCAGAGTTTGGGGAAATCAGGTGGATTCAGCTTCTAACCAGCAGAGTTTGGGAAAATCATGGTGGATTCATCCTCTAACCATCAGAATTTGGGGAAATCAGGGTGGATTTAGCCTCTAACCGGCAGAGTTTGGGGAAATCAGGTAGATTCAGCCTCTAACCAGCAGAGTTTGGGGAAATCAGGTGGATTCAGCTTCTAACCAGCAGAGTTTGGAAAAATCACGGTGGATTCAGCCTCTAACCAGCAGAATTTGAGGAAATCAGGGAGGATTCAGCCTCTAACCAGCAGAGTTTGGGGAAATCAGGTGAGTTGAGCCTCTAACCAGCACAGTTTGGGGAAATCAGGGTGGATTCAGCCTCTAAACAGCAGAGTTTGGGGAAATCAGAGTGGATTGAGCCTCTAACCAGCAGATTTTGGGGAAATCAGGTGGATTCAGCCTCTAACCAGCAGAGTTTGGGGAAATCATGTGGATTGAGGCTCTAACCAGCAGAGTTTGGGGGAATCAGGGTGAATTGAGCCTAGAAGAATGAGAATTGTGCAACGCAGATGGTGGAGGAGTATGAGTTGGAATTGTAGAGGTTGAGCGCAGACATGACAATTCATGTTGGGGTGCTTGACACTGGTGGGCACGAAAATGATGGGTCTATCCAGTGGCAGTTTATTTTGATGAACGTCAGCCGGTCGGCACTCTCAGCTGACAGCCGGCTGCGCTTATCCGTGATGATGCCACCGGCTGCGCTGAAGATCCTTTCAGATAGCACGTTGGCGGCAGGACAGGACAGCACCTCCAAGGCGTTTAGGGCAAGTTCAAGCCACAGGTCCAACTTCGACACCCAATACGTGTAGGGCGCAGAAGGATCGGAGAGGACAAGGCTGTGGTCGGACAGGTATTCCCGCAACATGCACCTATACTTTTCCCGCCTGGTGACACTAGGCCCCTTAGTGGCGGGAGTTTGGCGAGGGGGTGCCATTAACGTGTCCCAGAGCTTAGACAGTGTGCCCCTTGTGGGTGTGGACTGGGCGGCACTTGTTCGCCTCATGGAGGAACTGTCCTCTTTGCCGCCAACGACACTTGATGGAAACATCTCCATCATGTTCTGCACCAATTGCTTGTGGCAATCATTAATGCGATTGGCCCTCCCCTCTACCGGAATAAAAGACGCAATGTTATTTTTATACCGGGGGTCAAGGATTGCAAATATCCAGTATTGGTTGCTCTCCGTTATTTTGACTACGCGCTTGTCACTTGAAAAGCACCCCAACATGAAGTCAGCCAAAACGCCGTGAAACGGACAGGTGTGTGGACCTACTCTCGTGCTGTGACGGTTCTGCTGCTATCCCTGACTCCTTAGTGTGATCTGCGTTATCCCTGATGGCAATGGGGGATTCTCGCATCACACACAAGAGCGGGATTGTTACGCTCACTAGTGCGTCGTCACAGCTGACCCTCTTGGTGGACTCCTCAAACACCCGTAGGATTTCACATAGGTCTCCCATCCATGGCCACTCATGGTTGAGAAACTGAGGGAGCTGACTTTGTGGCACCCTAGGGTTTTGGAGATGGTACTCCATCAAAGGTCTCTGCTTCTCAACCACTCTGCTCAACATATGATATGTTGAGTTCCAGCGTGTGGGGACTTCGCACAACAGCCGTTGTTCGGGCAGATGTAGGCGTTGCTGGAGTGTTTTGAGGCTAGCAGCGTCTACTGTAGACTTGCGAAAGTGGGCGCACAAGCGGGCACCACTAGGTTAAAGATGTGGGCCAGGCATGGAACATGTTGGAGGCTGGCAAGCTCCAGAGCTGCTACCAGGTTCCTGCTGTTATCAAACACGACCATGCCTGGGCCCAGGTACAGCGGCTCAAACCATATTGCCGTCTCATCGAGGAGGGCATCCCTCACCTCGGAGGCAGTGTGCTGTCTGTCCCCCAAGCTGATGAGCTTCAGCACAGCCTGCTGACGTCTATCCACGCCACTGCTGCAACATTTCCAGCTCGTAGCTGGGGTCAATTTAACGGCGGCGGAGGAGGAGGGTGTTGTTTCAGAGTCCCTGCCAGGAATGATTGGCGGGGAGGCGAGGTACACCGGCCCAGTTTGTGACCCAGTCCCAGCCTCAACTACATTCACGCAGTGTGCAGTCAGTGAAATGTAGCATCCCTGTCCGCATGCACTTGTCCACGTGTCGGTGGTCAAGTGGACCTTTGCGCAAAGCACGGAACTTAGGGCCCGCCTGATGTTGCGTGACGCGTTCTGATGCAAGGTGGGGACGGCACAACGGGAGAAGTAGTGACAGCTAGGGACGCACTTGCCATCAGGTCACGGAAGGCCAGAGTTTCCACAAGCCGGAACGGCAACATCTCCTGGGCCAGGAGTTTGGAGATGTGCGCGTTTAAAGCTTGTGCATGTGGGTGGGTAGCGCTGTACTTTTATCTGCAATCAAATGTCTGAGAGATGGTGGGTTGCTGGGAGGAGGCGCATGATGGTGCAGGAGAAGGAGCTGAGACAGGAACAGGGGAGGATGAGGGAGAAGTCCCCAAAGTGGTGGAGCCAGATGTTGTGGTGTCCTGGCTGGTGCTCTGGACTGCAGCGCCAGCACTGGCAACAGTGGGAGAGGCAGTGGCGGCAACGCCGGACGACGATTGTCCTGCATTTGCTCTCTCCCATTGAGTTCAGTGCTTGCATTCCAAATGACGGCGCATGGAAGTGGTCGAAAGGTTGCTCTTTTCAGAGCCCCTACTCAGCTTCGAGTGGCAAATTGTGCAAATCGCATTATATTTGTCCTCCGCGCATTCCTTGAAAAATCTCCACACCATCGAGGAACGTGCCCTCGATGGGGGAGTTTTTTCTGGGCTGGCTGTGATAGGGAACATCTTGGGCCATTCTGGGTGTGGCCTGGCTTCGGCGAAGCAGCTAACCTCTGCCGCTGGACATGCCTCTGCCTCTAGCTACCCTCTTTGGTGCTGCACCTCCCTCCACATCGACACTGCTTTCCCCTTGCTTGACATCCCCCCTGTCCAGGTCGGGTCAGTGTCCTCGTCGTCCATCACCTCCTCTTCCAATTTTTCTCTCGCCGCCTCCTCCTCCTGCACACCGCACATGGCAACAGGCTGCTCTGATGGCAACTGTGTCTTGTCATTGTCACTGAGGGTGGGTTGCTGGTCAACCGCCACAAAATCAAAAGGAGATGGAGGAAGCTCCAGTGTTTGGGCATCTGGTGCACAAATCAAGAAAAAAGATTTTAGAGCTCACCCAATTTATCTATGTCTAGGCAGCGGTCTTGTTCATTCTTCAGGATGCACGGCACATCACGGACAAAGGATGTCTTGAATGCAGAAATGGAAAAAAAAAAAAAAAAAAAAGCCGGCAACTCATCCGAAGGGAAAGTACAATAAAATTTAACTTTTAATAACAAATCATAAAATTAACAAAAGAGGGAACAAAAAATAAACAAAAACAGAAAAAATCCCCCTAAGAAAACGCCTACACGTTTCAGAACATGACGTTCTTTTTTCAAGGCATGTGTAACAATCATTGACTTCACCCTTTATATAGTGTGGCTTCCCCAAGCCTAAGGTACCAGTTCCGTTTAATCAATACTAAATGAATACAGGTGAGGTTTCCCACTTTCGAATAACACCCTTTGTCCTACAGCACATTTGTTAATAAACTTTTCTTCATATATTCACATACAAGAATATGATCCAATTTGTATTGAAAAGCTACATAAAACATGTATTTGATGACATAGAAATATAATGTTAAATGTTATCACACATATATTCAACAAGATGACGCATGGTCAACGGTACAACAACAACCTCCAAGCTGCTCCATTCAAAATGGGACAGCATAGATGATATTAAAGAGTGATATATAACTCACTATATGTTACCATGTCAGATCGTTATAGATGAAGATTTATACATTTCTAGTTGAAAAAATAATAAACGCTCTAATTTGCATGACTCGTTCTACCCAATCAGGGAATGACAAAACAAGTCATTCATGAAGTCCAGTAGTGGACCCCCATGTGACCTACATTCGACAAACCAGCACCTAACACTCAAACAGGAAAGGAATGGTGTCCCGGACATCCAAAAAATGGGTGCGATATGACCTCTATGTTGGCCACTTCATACTCTGTAATATGTCTTCCAATTTTATCTAGATGTTCCACATATTATTAGATAAAAAATAAAATATAATAAATAACAATTTGGAACACAGATAGGGCTTCATTAGTATATTATGACAGGTCACATGACTGGTTCTACCCAATCAAAAAGTCATGACTTAAGTTGTTCATAGAGTTCAACAGTAGAACTTCATTCAATTTGCTGTGGATTGCTGCTATTTTTCAGGACCCCCCCAAAATTCAAGGCTTTTTTCAGCTCTATATGAACTAGTCACTGCTGTGGATTCCGGCTATTCTGTGTGCGGACAGCCAAAAATGAAAGCTGTTTCTCCGCTATATATGAAGTTGTAACTGTTCTGTATCCCTGTTTTCCACCATCCGGGGAAAGCTGGACTGATGTCCCTACAGTGTATAGCTCTGAGAAGAGCTGTTGCTTTTCTTCTTTAGTTCTTACCTGCCTATCTGAAGCTAATCGCTATCTAGCCCTCAGCAGATGTCTATCTCTCCCTGTCTCTCACCGGCAAATGACGAATATTGGGCTGGCCTATTCTTATAAATGGGAGGTCACCTGATTTCGGCAGCCAATGGGTTTTTTCAATTTTTTTTTCACTGCCTCCGTTGTCGTAGTTCCTGTCCCACCTCCCCTGCACAGTTATTGGTGCTAAAAACGCACCAGGGAAAGTGATACGAATTTTAATGCGTATGCAGCCTGGTATTCGATTGTGAACGAATACATCGAACGCCATGATATTCGATCGAATACCTATTCGATCGAACGGTGTTCGCTCATCTCTAGAGATGAGCGAACACTAAAATGTTCGGGGTTCGAAATCCGATTCGAACAGCCGCACACTGTTCGAACGGGTTTCGAACCCCATTATAATCTATGGGGGGAAATGCTCGTTTCAGGGGTACGCAACATTCGATCAAATTCTACTTACCAAGTCCATGAGTGAGGGTCGTGTAACACTCAGGAGGGCCAGGGCTGGCATCACGGGTAATATATCAGATGTGGCCGGCTTTTAGGGGGTCCCTGGGTCCCAAATGTGCACAAAATCTCCTTTTTGATGTCCCCGACTACCCACCCCCACTCTGATATCTGATAATGACAACAGACAACCAGGTCTCGGGGCTAGCCGTTGCTCTTTTACTAGCAGGACAAAGTAATACAAATGTACATATGGAGTAATCCTTCACATACAATACAGCGATCTTTGTAGGTAGTGCCCAATTGAGCAGGTGATGGAGCTTGGAGCAGGAATGCTTTGGATAGTTTAACTAGTAGTTGCTTGGGTAGTTAAACTTGTATATACTTGTAAAGATGGCCTGTATCCAGGGGGTTAGTCCTCAACAAACTGGGTACACGTATGTAGAAGAGGAACTAGAATGTGCCAGCAGCGGGAGACCCTCAATTTCTGCCAGACTAGCTATGGGCTTCTTAAATATAGATTTGTCCCAAAGACTTACTTGAATAGAGAGATACGTGTGAGGTCCCAGATGTATGGATAGGCAGGTCCGTAAGCTTTAATGCTTGTAAGCTTGGAGCTTCAGAGGAAAACACTCTCTGAGGAGAATCTTGAGTACAGAGGAAGAGACATCTCTGCTTGCAGTGCTCTGAGGGTTGGCTGCCATTTTCAGCTTTCCATGTGTCTGTGTCTACATGTCTTGTCTACCGCTAGCTCCACACAAAGAACTCAGACAAAAGGTCCCCAACCCCCCTAGAGGGGGCTGTAACTCCTCCTCCTCCAGGCCAGTCAAGGGAGCTTGATTGGTCCTGAAGGTCACCTGATTATACTGGACACCCCTTTACACTGGCAACTCAAATTACAATGGCAAAGTATAGGCAGGAGTAGTTCACAAAAACATCCACAAGATGGCGCATTAATAGACTCCCTGTGTGCTGGCTCTGGTAATATATAGAAGGAATGAAGGGGGAGGAAACGCTTTACCTTATATGCAAATGTCCATACTACAAGCGTGCAGGCGCAGGCGATGGCGGCAGGGAAGGCCATGTGGTATCCAGTCCCCCATCCAGGAGGGGAGGGGAGCACTGATGATGGCTGCCCTGTGTCCACGATGACCGGAGGCCTCCGGGGAGGAACGCAGGCTGGCCGGGTCCTTAGCAGGGGAGCCGGGAGATGAGCCGCGTGGAGGAGAAGCGGTGGCGGGCGCCATCTTGGATCCTGTGTGGATGCAGGCTGCTTCGAAACGCGGTCCCCGGAGAAACCGCTCGATGGAGAGGTCGTAGGATGCCCCAGGAGGGGTTGAAGAGGATCGCTGTGTCCCCTTGCGAGATTTGCCCATGTCGGAAGGGCTGTAGAGAAGTCGGTCGGTCGGAACAGCAGGCTATATCGGAGGCCGGGGAAGGAGCTCAGGCGACGTGCGTCTCTACTTCTCCATAGCCAGGCCACGCCCCCCGGAGAGGCACTTTTAGACCTAATTTTAATAAATGAACCTGACACACTGTCAAAAGTGGAGGTTGGTGGACATCTGGGTAATAGTAAGCATAACATAATAAGTTTTCTTATACACATTAAGAAGATGTTCATTAGAGGGGGTACAAAAACACTAAACTTCAGGAAGGCCAATTTTAACCAGCTGAGAGAGGAGCTTAGCAGCATAAACTGGGACAATGTCCTCAACGTGACGGGAACACAAACTAAATGGGACATCTTCAAAAATATACTAAACTAGCAGGAGGACCCGGGTTCGCACGGGTATATTTCATTTTTTGTTTGTGTAGTGGCCCCATAAGAATTGTCCAGTTTTGCACTGGTGTATTTTGTATATCGTTTGTGTGTGTCCATAAGCGTCATGTGATCATGTGTATCTCATTTCGAATATCAGTGAAAAACCTGTGATCAGTTGTTATGGAGACCTTGAGTAAATATGTGTGTATATGACCTTGTGTAACAGTGTCATCCACAGCGCCCTGCCCCTTTAAGGCTGACATAACGTAGTGAAGGAAAATGGCTGGGTTGCTATGGAAACCTAGAGTAAAACTGTGGTACTCTGTGCAGAGCCGTGTATCTAATCCTCCGTACTGTATGCTGACGCATGTATCTATTCCACTGGCATGTGGTATTGTGTGCAGATGCACGTATGTAATCCTCCGCTGTGTGGTATTGTGTAAAGAGGCGCATATCTTATCCTACAGCGTGTGGAACTGTGTGTAAACGCGTGTATCTCAGTTTGGATATCTGTGTAGGATTGTGCATGTGGAGTGACCATGTGTATTGCAGTTGGAATATGAGTGAAAAACTTGCAGGTTTGTATTGGCTAAGGCAGGGAGGGGAGGGAGGGAGCATTGTGTTGGGAATGCTGTATCTCAGCAATGGTACTTCCGAGCGAGTTGGAGTCTCGTCTTAAACCTTCCCGGATACCTGAAGTATCTCTGTACCGAATTTGGTGAAGATCGGTCCATTCGTTTGGTCGCGCATAAAGAACAGACAGACAAGAATTCATTTTTATAAGATAGAGAGAAGAGATGAGTATAACGCACTATATAAACTGGCCCTATCTGACCCTGAGGTAATTGTACGGTACCGGATTTATACAGTCTCTTAGCTCTCTGTGGTGCTCCCTCGGTGCAGGCCTGGGTCCAGGAACTCAGCAAACTCTGTCTTGGGTGAAGGTCTGACCACAGTGATGGCAGTCTAATGATGGCACCTCCAGAAAACAGTCTATGAATATTTGGTTGAGCTTCAGCCATCCATAGCAAGTCTCTCAACCGGCCTTTAGTCTCTACTAAGACTCTCAACAACACTGCTGCTTTTTCCTGTAAGCCTCTGCAGTGCTTCGGGCCTTGCACTATGCTCTTAGAGGCTATGGCTGACTAACAGGTCCTCACAGCACAGAATCTGGGCCCAAACTGGCTGCTCTCAGCTTCCTGCTCCACGTCACTTCCTTTGGACTGCACCATTAAGCATGGAGGAACCAGGGAGATTATTGTCTCTTACATTAGTACAGTCCTAGGCAATAAAAGGTAATGTCACAGAAAAGTTTGAAAGGGGCAACTAACTCCTACAATTCTCAGGTGCCTTTGACTATTTTATTCGTGGGCATTCTCCTTTCACCTGTTCTATAAAAAAGCAGCAAAATAAACCCGTTACAGTCAGCCTAGTTTTTATTCACACACTTCATTTCTATGGGTCCATAAACAAGGCTGTAGATTTTGTGTCCATGCCCTATACCAGGAACAGAAATTATGAAGCATATCCTACTGTAGGAGATCCAACAAGTCTTTATACAGATCCAGAGCTGCGGATAACACACGAAAATGTGTTTATTTTTGTTAAGGATTAGTATTCACGGACAGTAAAAACTACTACACTCGTGTGCAGTAGGCCTTAGCCAAAGCTTACACTTAGGCTAAGGCCACACGTACCATAATGCAGCGCAGTCGATTCATCTTTTTTCATTATTGTTTTGCAGAATTTACCTCGGTGGCCTTTCTTCGCTTATTATACTTATATTGGAAACATCAGCATTTCCCCAGGTATAATGGACATGTTCAGACTTTCCAAAATTTGTCACACACTCAGTCACTATAAAAGATACTGTAAAACTAAAGCGTTTCTATAACAAGGAGCTTCTGCCCTCTAGAAAAAAAAAAAAAAAATTCAGCGTACTGTCTGCTTTCTCGATCTGTGCTGGTCCCGTAGCTCTTCACCGCCAGAAGGCGGAATTCTAGCGGTATACAAAACCGCATGAGCCCCAGGCGGTGAAAGGTCCTCTGTAAAGGGAAATGTATCACAAAGCTCTCGAGGGGGGAGTGAAAGCCGAACACCTGCTCCAGACCGCAAATGGTGCCTTTTAGGTCCGGTTCACATCTGTGGCAGACGGAGCCCATTGAAAATGGCAGAGGAAAGAAAGAAAAAAAAAATCGCAGCGCGGACAATTATATCTACGGAAACGCTGGCGAATTCCCTGTAGATATAATTTCTGTTACAGAAAGTAGTTAGCGGAGGAAAACTCCATGAACTTTCTGTTCAAAGAGCTGCAGGAAGAACAGCGATGCGTTCACGCCACAGTTGTTCCCGCAGCGCTTTAGCGCTGTGCTTCCGGCCCGTGCTTAAAAGTCGTAGCAAATGCGAGATGGATTGGGAACCGCAGACGCTTAAAATTGAAAGGCATGTCGCTTGGTAGCAACACCTGACACTGAAGAGATGAATGACCTGGCTTTGAATAGTAAATACAGAGCAGCCCTCACACAGTATTAGGGTCCGTTCACATGGAAGAAAATGACGCTGTATTTGGCACTGAATTTTCAGAGCTGGGAAAAAAAAAAAAAAAGCACCTCCCATTGATTTCAATGGGCTCTGCTAGCTTTTTATTTATTTTTTCTCACTCACGTAATTTTCCGCTAGCTGAAAATACAGCGCCATTTTCCTCTGTGTGAATGGACCCATACTATGACCTGAACTGACATCTCGGTAATGAAAACCGCCTCACCGGCAGACTGGTGAAGTTGCCGATAGCAGCCAGAGCTCAGCTTTCACTTTACCTCAGCAGCTCCAGTGATGAAAGCTCCTGCATAGTAAGCAATAATGACACTATGAGGCAGTTTTCACCTGACCAATATTGCTGCTCAGTAAGGCTGCTTGCACACTAAAGGATTTTTCATGGCTCCCTGGGCTATGGATACTACATCTCCATAAACTTCTATAGAGCTGCAAAAGTCACAGCTTTGTGCACAAAGTCGTCTATGGAACCACCGAATCCATGGCACGGAGGCCCGTAAAAAAAATACTGTAGCGTGCAAACAGCCACTAAGGATACCAGACATGTTTTGTCAGTGCATTCATGCATGTGTGCACGTGTGTGATCCACGAGTATGTATCCGTGCGCGCATGCACATATGTCATCCATATATGTGTGATCCATGAGTTTGTGCGTGTGCAATGCAAGTGTCCATGTGTGCAGTAGTTGTGTGTGCACTCTGTTCGTCCACGTATATAGTGTGCATCCATCCGAGTGTGTTCCCCGTGCGTGTGTATGGTGTGCATGTGGTATTTATGGGGGTAGTGTTTGTGTTGTATGTATCTAGAGAGGTCTGGTTTTTGTGTTGTGCTTGTGGGTTGGTGTATGTGTGATGTTTATATGGTTTGGGTGAAATACGTGTTGTGGCCCCTTTAGTGGTGACCCTTTTGTGCAGTCGCTATAATCCGTCCCTGTAAGTCACAACCGTTTTCCCTTCAGCGCTTTCACATTTCCCAATTCTATGAATAGGGCCTAACTTCAGGGACCCAAATCTCATGATGGGGGGGGGGGGGGGCACGCTAGCAAGATGTAACGTGCGCAGTACTCTGCTCCTGTGGGTGGAGAGGGGTGTGTGCTAAATTTCACTCAAATCAGGCAAGAACTGTGGATTTGTATAGAGCAGACTACTACAGATTTGGAGATATATAAAATATATAGATATGAAAATGCAGGAAATTTCAGCTATTTGCAGTTTTGCTGATAGCCAGCTCTGTTATCTCTATGTAAACACACAGATAGTACTCAGTGGCTTCAGTACAAGCAGCTGCATATTATCTGATCTGCAGAAGCTGCTGCCACAGATGAGAAAACCCCCTTTAATCCAAATTGGCAGATGTAGAAGAGCTTGGTAGGTGGTGCATATATGAAAATGTAGCAGAGCCTTACTTGCGGTAACAACTGATGGCAGGTTTTTCAATGATATCCATACTGATACATGATGCTTGTGGACCAATAGAAACTCACAGGGTCTTTAGTGTTCACATACACACAGCTTTCCATAGCAGCTACTCTATTCGTATGGGGCCACTACACAAACAAAAGATTAAATATACCTGTGCAAAGCCAGGTCTTCCTGCTAGAAAATATATATACACTATATATACACACACACACTACATATTGTTACTTTACACACAGCTCTGTTTCCAGTTTATTCTCTCCCACAGCTCTACTACAGCAGCCTCCCCCTGTCCCCCTTTAGCGCAGTCCTGTACAGCTTCTACCTTGCATAAGGCTACTGTGACCGGTCACACTTGTGTGGAGCCTTTACATAACTGACAAGGTTTTTTGCAGGACCTACAAAAAAAAAATCCTGGCACAGAGGCCAAGTTCAGTTTTTTGGTCAGGATTTTGAGGCCATAGCCAGATACAGTCTCAAAATCCTGACCAAAAAGATGGCTCTCATTGAAGTCAATGAGATCCACTCCGGTCTTTTTTCCAGGAGCAGTTTCTTCTGGAAGAGAGGAGAGCTGCTCATTCAGGCTGTTTTGCCTCAGTGCGCAGCTGGATGCCGGGGTAGTGCACCAGCTTTCAGTCGCAGTTACCTGGCTTTAGGTCCTGAACCTGAGGCAGCCTCCGCCTCAGGTTTCGGACCAAAAAACGCCATCTGAACTTACCCTTAGTATTGCTGGCAGTTTGTGGACCTGCAGCAAAGAAGAAATTCCACCTTTGTTTGTAAACCACACAGTAGAATAAAGATATCATGTGAAGACAACCATTACAATGGGAAATTTCACTTTATTATTCTGGAGACATTTCAGAAACAAATATACAATACAATAAGAATTGTGACTTTTTGGAGTCTAGACCATAATTGCAAGAACTTTCTAAGATCTGTCAGAATTGCTAGCTGGTTAAGAAAAACATTTTTTGTACTGCATTAGCCAGTGGATATGAAATCAATAAAAAACAAAAACGAGTCTTTAATAAAGGATCCACTACCAATGACAGATTAAGAGTTTTTGAAATATACCTGAGGAAGAAGCAGAGAGCATCAAAAGCTTGTAATCTGTCATTAGTAAGGGGGCGTTCACACAATCGTCAGTGTCCGCTGCTAATGTCCGCACAAGATATTGAATGGACATTAGCAGCGGACACAGATTAAAATACATTAAAATAAATGTATCCACTTCTGAAGATTCAAGTTTTTTTTTTATATATATAGCTAGTTATGTTCATAGGAAACTTTACAGCAAAAAGACAAATTGAAACATTTCATAGAACTAATAGTTGATACTCGAGATGAAGGTCCAGCCAGGTGTCCATGTCACATGTTCTCCACTCCTGAAGCAAGCACAAGTTCTAGAAGAGAAAGTAAGTTCATGTCATTTTACAGAAAAATTGGAAACCGGATATGACAAAATAAATTTGGAATGCTATAAGATACGACAACCGACCGACAAAAACGCTCCACTACATACTTTTGGAATGAACATTTTACCGCCATTGCAAACAAAGAAAAACTCTTAGCACACCGTCATCCGTCCACACAACACTGACAACCTGCTGCAAAACCAAGACTGCAGGATGCAGCAAACAAAGCCTGAGCAGCCACCTTTAGACCAGAGGGTTTTCTGGCGACTGGTGTCAGATGCTGGTCAATGCAGCTACACTCCCGCCACGATGCTGTATAAGCTAAGCAGCGCAGCTACTAAAGTGAAGTCCTCAATTGGAAATCTGATATGGATAAGGCCTAAAATACCAACTCTTGAAGCTCCCTGTAAAAGAAAGCAGGGATTCCTGTAACTTGCAGGCCCAAATAGCACATGATCTCCAGCCCCTGCTAAGCCCCATACCACTCGTGGTGATGTTACCAAAATATAGACAAGCATAGGAATACGCTCCGGCCGAAAGCGTGGCCACCATGCGCTATAGTACAAGCAACACCACCACTTGTAGCACAGTGCCCAACAAGCACCAAAAACCCATGTGCTGCCTGTGCCTACATATCACAGAAGTCACCGCCACCTTCCACAGGGAGCTCCCCGAGTTGAGACTCCAGGCCTCATCCAGCCAGACGCCCGCTTAAGGGCTTCACTGAAGCAGCTACTCCACTCAGACCACACAGCACCGCAGAAAGAACACAGCTACACTGGCCAGCGTTTGATACCAGTTGCCAGAAAGCCCATCTGGACTTTAGGCGCCTACCCATGACTCGGTTCACCACAACCCTTAGCGTTAACCCCACAGCAAACTGCCTGTACTGTATGAAAAGAGTTTTGAGTACCAAGAGAGGTTTTGCCTTCATCCCATTAAATAGACCCCATGCTAAAAGTTGATACTACAAGTAGACGTACTAAATATAGCAGTCTACCCACATCCTCCACCACCCTCTCCATCACCACATGAAGGCTCAGATTCATAAGGAGGGGTTTATGAACCCTTACCTCAGACGCAACAATGGTAAAGGCAGTTTTGGGAACTACAGACTATAAGGATAATGTGCCACTGAGCTTTGAAGAGACTCACAAATGCAAACCACATATGGACAACCATCAATAACCTGCCCCATCTTACAAGAACACTGACACACTGCAACATCGCACAACCTAAACATAGCATGCACCGACAGGACCCCTCAGAGATCTGGCACAGAACAGGAATGCCAACTCCTGAGAACGAAAGCAGCCATTTCCGTAATGAGCAGGAGCAAACAGCACATGATCTCCGGCACATGTGCTGCCCGTTCCTACAGGTCACAGAAGTCACCACCATCGTCTTCAGGGAGCTCCTGAGTTGGACTCCAACTGTTACCCACAATCTCCACTTGGTGGGGTTTAGTTCAGCACCTACACTGCTCAGATCATACAGCATCACAGTGCGGGAATCACAAATCCCACGCAGCTTGTGACATGTCCCCTCAGTGCTAGCCGGATGCAGGATTTGACAAGTCATGACAGCCATCCACACCTAGTCTACATCTACTTGCCCCTTCATGACTCTACAACGCATTATCTTTCTAACAACTAACCACACAGTAGGATACAAGCTTTATAAACCTAGATTAGAGGTCAGTTCTCAAGGACACAGGCAAACCCTAAAGAGCACATAGTAATCTACCGCTAGTGCCCTCCACCACCCCTGCCATCACCACACGAAGGCTTGAATTCATAATGAGGGACTTATGATCCATAGACCTCCGACATAACAATGAAGAGGATAGCTTTAGGCACCAGTTTTATATTGATCCTTGCTCACAGCAGCTGCAAAATACCCAAAAAAAAGGCCAAATGGAACTTACCTACAATCTTGCAGATGGCAAGGTGATGTTCTTCTAGTAGTAGATCCAGCTTTCACAGCTACAAAAGAGGAAAACACGACACTTAAAAAACGTTTTAGTGTCGATTCAGAAACTGCAGGAGAGTGATGTCGAATTTAAGAAATCCAACAATATTCAGACAAAGGGTAGAACTTATGCATCATAGAGTTATATAGTGAGCAGAACATTCAATACAGTAACACTTACCGTACTTACCCTGATCTTCTCAGCAGAACAAACATAAATCACATTATCACAATAGCATTGTACGGTGAACAGACATACTAAACTATGGTGCTAAAGTAAGAAGGGGATGGAGGGGTGGGAAGTGTGGGGGGGGGCGGAGTCATTCTGATCAAAGTATTAAAGTGATAACCCCTCCATTATCACAATGATACAGTGACAATAATGACCAAGATTTTTAGTGACCAGTTACCCAAGAGTTGCCAGAGACAGTAATAAGGGTAGTGTGTCTAATATTATATACACAGAGGAAGGTGGAGGAAGACAAGGCCAGCAAATACAACCTATAACCCCGACAGAGTTGATCCAGAGGAAGGTGAAAACTGGCAGTCAGTACAAGACCCAGGATCAACTATTCTAACAAGTGTAAAACCCTCATACAGTAGGGAATATTGAAATATAATATCCACAGTGTGTCATTTTATAACATTCATATACACATTAGATAAGGTTGCATAAAGAGAAACATACATAAAGTACAGCCCTACAGAGTTGATCCAGAGGAAGGCAAAAAACCCCATGAGGCCGATGCCAATAACCCCATGTTATGGGAAAAAATTCCTTCCCGACTCCAGTACGGCAGTCAGTATAAGACCCTGGAAAAAACTCGTCTAGATTTACCATTAGGACTGGGGACAGCCAAAAAAAAGTAGTAATACATGCATTCTCTATAGTAGGTTGAGCTAGGGCTGGGCCAACAGTCTCCATACAGTAGTATGGTGAGCTGCCATTTCCCTACAGCTTATATTAGTCTAGGCATACTAATGCCATTAGGATTAGACTCATTTCTATCATGGTATTAGAGGGAAAAACCTACTACAACTCAGGGGGCCTAGGGCAGAGACTAGCCAAAGCAGAAAGTTACTCTGATGGCATGGTGAAGCAAGAAATGCAGAGCATCAATTGCAAAGTTTTTTTTCTTTTCTTAATTTAATTACTAGCCTTCACACGGTGTTACATCAATATCCCCTCCAATATCAATGCAACGGGTCATGCTCCGGCACCCTATCTAGCTAGGAGTAGGGATGGGCCTATGGCCTCACCATGCAGTTGTATGGTGAGCTGCCAGGTTGTTTTATTAGTCTAGGCATACTAATGCCACTAGGCGGCGGCGTTCTCATCAGAGCATTAAAGCAATAACTCGCCCAACTATCACAGTAACACAATGACAAAAGCAGCCAAAACCGCCAGACTAGGGCTACACCTATTAATGCCATTAGGAATAAGGGAGGCCAGTTCCATCAAATGCATTAATGCAATAACCGGCCGAAATATCACAGAAATACAATGACAGACGGCTAAACCCGTCAGGATCTGCTCTCAAGTAGAACTGGCAGGCATAGCTCTCTATAAGACCCGCCAAGGCATAGATCTGTTAAGAACCACCGGGCGCTGTCTCTATAAGAACTGCCAAGCACAGCTCGCTCTATAAGAACGGTCACCTTCAGAGCTCCCACAGAGTTCCACAGGCAAAGCTAAGAGCAAATAAAATGGGGAAACCCTACCGTGTCAAACCAGCCAGTCTCCACGTCTCTGCAGCACACCAGTCCACGCCGTCCTCCTTCTGCACAACTAGTCTCCGTGTACTACAACAGCTGTATTTAAGGCATCACATGCTTGCCACGCCCCCTCACGTGTTTCTGAGGGGGCGTGGCCAACTAATTGGGAAGGTTTCTACACAGCTGTTGTAGCACGTGCCAAACAAGTGAAAGTGGGTGTGGCTGGAATAAATTCACATAGCAGGCAAACAGCAAACTGTCTAAAGCAATATGTTTCTAAAGCTTTCTAAAGTTTATATGACTGTGCTGACAGTACCAGTATTAAAGATGGTAGACGCGAAAACCTAGTGGGCTAAAGGACTTCCGGTGACGACGAGATCATGTGATCAGACTGGCGTGGGCGGAGCTATTCAGGACAGTGCCGAGTTACACAGGAAAAGGAAGTTGCAGTGAATGGAGACTGGAAGGAGGTAAGAGACAGCATGTGTAAGCAAGAGGGGTGGAAAGGGCTGGGGGAGGGGGGTCAGGCTGTGTGTGAGCATGATAGAGGAGTTTGGCTGGGTAAAGGCTAAATACTAGACTCCGTAAGGACCGTCTGCCGTTACAAGGTTACATGACCGGATAGGCGTGTCTTTACTTGTAAGCAGGACCTTCCACAGTATCCTGTGTAGTGGAGCAACATGGAGAGCTGCGAGGTGCACGATTTAGTGAAGGGGGGGAAGATACAGTAGGTGGACTGCAGGGAGTAGTGTAGAGGGGGAGAGATGTGCAGGGTCGGACTGGCCCGCCGGGAGACCGGGGAATCCCCCGTAGGCCCCAGCCTGGACTATTAAGACCCTCATTATGGGTTCCTACCGGACCTCCACTGCCTTTTGTTTTTAGTAGACAGTGGAGGTTCGGTAAGGCGTCTGCCCAGGGCTGGTGTCAGCACCCGGGCAAGTCACTGTGAAGTATGAAGGGAGAGAGACTCCGTGCTGAAGAGACAGCATGTGTGAGTAATAGGGGAGACATGGGGGGGCAGACTGTGTGAGCAAGAGCGGAGACATGGGGGCCAGGCTGTGTGAGCAAGAGGGGAGACATGGGGGGGCAGGCTGTGTGAGCAAGAGGGGAGACATGGAGGTGCAGGCTGTGTGAGCAAGAAGGGGGGAATGGGGGGTTCAGGCTGTGTGAGCAAGAGGGGAGACATGGAGGTGCAGGCTGTGTGAGCAAGAGGGGAGACATGGAGGTGCAGGCTGTGTGAGCAAGAGGGGAGACATGGAGGCTGTGTGAGCAAGAGGGGAGACATGGAGGTGTAGGCTGTGTGAGCAAGAGGGGAGACATGGAGGTGCAGGCTGTGTGAGTAATAGGGGAGACATGGGGGGGGCAGACTGTGTGAGCAAGAGCGGAGACATGGGGGCCAGGCTGTGTGTGCAAGAGGGGAGACATGGGGGGGCAGGCTGTGTGAGCAAGAGGGGAGACATGGAGGTGTAGGCTGTGTGAGCAAGAGGGGAGACATGGAGGTGCAGGCTGTGTGTGCAAGAGGGGAGACATGGAGGTGCAGGCTGTGTGAGCAAGAGGGGAGACATGGAGGTGCAGGCTGTGTGAGAAAGAGGGGAGACATGGAGGTGCAGGCTGTGTGAGCAAGAGGGGAGACATGGAGGTGCAGGCTGTGTGAGCAAGAAGGGGGGAATGGGGGGTTCAGGCTGTGTGAGCAAGAGGGGAGACATGGAGGTGCAGGCTGTGTGAGCAAGAGGGGAGACATGGAGGTGCAGGCTGTGTGAGCAAGAAGGGGGGAATGGGGGGTTCAGGCTGTGTGAGCAAGAGGGGAGACATGGAGGTGCAGGCTGTGTGAGCAAGAGGGGAGACATGGAGGTGCAGGCTGTGTGAGCAAGAAGGGGGGAATGGGGGGTTCAGGCTGTGTGAGCAAGAGGGGAGACATGGAGGTGCAGGCTGTGTGAGCAAGAGGGGAGACATGGAGGTGCAGGCTGTGTGAGCAAGAGGGGAGACATGGAGGTGCAGGCTGTGTGAGCAAGAGGGGAGACATGGAGGTGCAGGCTGTGTGAGCAAGAGGGGAGACATGGAGGTGCAGGCTGTGTGAGCAAGAAGGGGGGAATGGGGGGTTCAGGCTCTGGGGGGATGGGCACTGTGAGCATGGTTGCGTCTAGATTGGAGTTGCTCCTGGTAGGTCCTCCCTCCAGCAACTCCAATCTAGTCACCTCACTAGTGAACGGTCTAGATTGGAGTTGCTGGAGGGAGGACCTGCTAGAATCAACTCCAATGTAGACTGTTCAGTACTGAGGTGACTAGAATGGAGTTGCTTCGAGGACCTACCGCCAGAAACTCCAATCTAGTCACTTCGCTACAGGAGCAGCTAGAGTGGAGTGTCTATAGGGAGGATCCGTAACTGGCCAAGAGAGACATTGTATATGTATATAATATCAATAAAAATATAGGAAAAACACATTCCTGGACATGTATACATTTGGCACTGATATAATTACATAAAATATACCTATATAAATATATATTTGCCATATGCTGTGTACAGGGCGGTGACGCCGCAGCCTTACGTGTTTATTATAACTTGCGCCACTTATTGTAAGTGATAATGGAAATATATGGCAATTTAATAACTGATATAGAGCTAAATTCTGACGTATCGCTGTGCGCCTGATTTATCAGTATATAGTTACTGCAGGTAGGCTCATGATGGTCTCGGCATATTCTGTAGTTACAATAGGTAAGTCCTCCTTGCAGCAACTCCATTCTAGCTGTCTCACTACGGAACTGACGATAATGGAGTTGCTGCAGGTAGGTTCATGGTCTGGGTATATTCTGTAGTTGCTATAGGTAGGTCCTCCTTGCAGCAACTCCATTCTAGCTGTCTCAATACAGAACTGACTAGAATGGAGTTGCTGCAGGTAGGTTCATGGTATCGGTATATTCTCCATAGGTTATTCAGTATAGGACCTATATCTTATAAGCTCCGCCTACAGTAATATTAATAAAACACACATTTTAAAAATTTATATTTTATTGAAATAAAACCATCCGCACAATCCTTATTATCCATATTTAAAAAAAAAACCAAAACTAAACAAAAAACCACCTCCACTAGTTACCAACGTAGTCCATCAACCCCCTCCCTTCTACCAACTTACCTGTCCTGGTCTAGTATTACCTGCTTTCATGGAATAAACCAGCCGTTGTCGTCTCATGTGGTGGGGTTACTAGAGTAAAGACAGGATCACATGTGCGCCAGGTTCTATGTTGTTTAAAGAGGACCTTTCACTTCCTGGGGCACATGCGGTGTAATACACCACTAGAAAACCAACAGTGTGCTGAATTCAGCGCACTATCGGCTTTCCCTTTCTGTGCCGGTACCGTAGTTCTTCACTGTCAGAAGGGAGTTTCTAACAGACAGTCAGGAACGCCTTTCTTCACAGTAGCATCTATTGCGCTGTATTGTGAGACTGAGGGGCATTGCTTATTTCCAACGATGACTTCTATGGACGAGTACTATCAGGAGGGGAGGAAGTGTTCCTCACCACTCTCACAGTACGACTTTCGGCTTTCTAGCGGTGTATTACACTGCATGTGCCCCAGGAGGTGAAAGGTCCTCTTTAAATCTGTCATGTGACCTGAATGATGAAAAGCCAGATCGCTAAAACATCGGTTACTCATGGACACCAGTGGACTCCATTGACTTAATGGGGTCAGCCGTTTCTATAGTGAAACGGGCAGAGAGAACAATCCTCCGTGCAGGACTTTTCTCTCTGTCGATTTCTGCGGCCGATGTGAATCTAACCACAAATTTAGTCCAGTGACCTTCTTTTTTAATTAATGGAGAACCAGAATGTGAGGCCGCCTCCTACTGAAAGGATAGTACCTCAGGATAGGCCATCAGTATTAGATGTGTGGGGGCCCCTGCAGATCTCTGGTGTTGTACAAACTGTAGTGGTGAGTGTAGGTACTGCAGCGATGCGCCATTACAATCTCTGTACCGGAGATATGCAGGGGTTTTACGTGTTGGGGTTCCCCTGCAGGTCTAATATTGATGGCCTACCCTGAGAAAGTGGATAACTCCATGAGGCTGGCTCCCCACACCACTTAAACACCGTGGAAGAAACGTGGCAGAAAAAAAAAACCCAATCCCATCCCCATTTTACAGTAAAATAGATGCAGCGGATACGCTGCACTGTTATGGTTTTGGAAATTGGAGCATGCCAGTTATACCCCAGGACACACCGGCGGCGGCTTCCCTATTGGTATAGTTAAAGCAGAAAGTCCATAGAGGAAACCTGTACAAAGCGCTACAGGAAGAACCCTGATGTGTTGCTGTTTTTCCAAATGTGTTTTTTTTTTTTTGCTACAGGTGCTACGTGGGGCCTTAACCACAGTCATGTCAAGCTTGTGATGAACCCCTTCTTGGGTAATCAGCAATTCAATCACTTAGATGGAATCACTGACTGCAGGAGGTTGGGGGAGTCAGTGGTGAATACAGCTCACCAGGCACACTTGGTGGTCTTCGGGGGGCACGTTGTATTAATGAATATATGGGGGGGAGAACACAGGCAGCCTGCTATACAAATAAAGCAGGGGTCGGCAACCTTCAGCACACCAGCTGTTGTAAAACTACAACTCCCAGCATGTATACTTGCTCTGCTGTTCTTGGAACTCCCATGGAAGTGAATGGAGCATGTTGGGAGTTGTAGTTTCACAGCAGCTGGAGAGCCGAAGGTTGCTGACCCCTGAAATAAAGTATAGCTGCCCTAATCTTCCTTAGGGTTGCACCTGCTGTACAGGGAGAGTAAAGTGACCATGACATTTGTTAGAATTGCTAACTCATGCACTAGAAAGAGTTAATTGCAGTCATAACCTGACCACGACTAACCCCAAGTGCAAGAGTCACAGTCAAGGGTTTACACTCAGTTATGACACACAGAAAAGTAATGTCTTAAGATTTGCCCCCATCTAGTGAAGGGACTCTTTCTGCTCTAAAGGAGTCCCTGCATTGTGAGTAACCTCTTTATACAGCAATGACCATCAGTTTGGTGCTAGTGATCACTGCAGGGTTGGAGAGTGAGCAGTGCAGAATATTTATACCTACAGCTCACACAGGAGGCAGCCCCCAGGTCCTGGATCTCCCCTATCATACAGATGGCAGCCCCCCTTGCCCCTCTCAGGCTACAGATGGCAGTCCCCCTCAGTATACAGCAGGAGCACCTTAACACATAGGTGGCAACATCCAAGGTGCCGGACCCCTCCAACACACAGGCAGCATCCCCAAACACACACAGGTGGTAACATCTCAGGGCCCAAGAACAACCCCCACCCACATACAAACAGCACTGCTGGAATTCCCCATTTACATGAAGGCAGCACCCAAATGACCTAAACACAACAAAGCAGTACCCTGGAACCTCCGCCACATGCCCACAGGTGGAAGTACCCAAGGGGCCATCACCAAAACCACCTCACACACACACAGGTAGCATCCCAGGGGCCTCCAAACAAGGACACAGGTCGCAGCACCCTGGGACAGAACTCCCTCTCACATACAAGCAGTACCCCAGGACCCCAACACACAAATTCAATACCCCTGGGAACCCACACAAACGCATGCAGCAGGCCCCCCGGGGACCCTCCCCACCATTACATGCAAGCAGCACCCCAGGGATGTTTGCTCATCCATTAGATGTCAGCAGCACCCCAAGGACATCGCCCCCCCTGTAGATGCCCAAGCACACCAAGGATGCATGCCAACATAATTAGATGTCGATGGCACCCCAGGGTCTCTGCCCCTTTTAGTTGCCAGAAGTACGCCAGGGACACCTTGCCCCTATCCATGCCAACAGCATACACCATAGATGCTAATAGCACCCCAAGGACCTCCCCCTTTATGTCAGAAGCACCTCGAGGACCTCTACCTTTCTTCAGATGCCAGCATCCCAAAGACCCCTGCCCACTTAGATGCTAGCAGCATCCAAGGGACTCATGCACTCCTTCAGATGCCAACTGCACCCCTGCCCCCCCCCCCCCTTCGAAGCACACCAAAGATCCCTGTCCTTCTCTTTTAGTTGCCAGCAGCACCCCATAGGCCCCTGCCCCTTCTTAGATGCCAGTAGTACCCCAAAGACCCCCTTCTTCCCCCCCCCCAGATGCCAGCAGTATCCCAAAGACCCAGTGCCCTCCATTAGATACCAGCAGTACTTCAAAGACCCACTGCCAGGGGTGTAACGATCGTGACCTGGCCCGGTGAGACACGGGGCCAGTAGCCAGCTAGAGATAGTCGGGGTCCAGTACCACTATGTGACAGCAGCAGGGGAAAGCCTGGTTCCCCGACCACTATATATATTGTAAATGAAAAGGGGCACCGGCATATTGCCAGGCCCTTTTTCAATAGACACTGGCCCAGGAGAGGTGACTTAAAATAAATAGATATACTCACCTCTCTGCGTCCTCTCCGGCGTCTTCCATCATGTGATTGAGGCCTGAGATTAGGCCCCAGCAGTCAGATGGAGCGCAGCGGCGTAATGATGTCAGTGACCCCTCATGTGACTGCTGAGGACCAATCACAGGACTCAACAGAGACATCAGGAAGATGCTGAAGACAGCCGGAGCCAGGATACCCAGGAAAGGCGAGGCGAGTATTAGGGTTTGTTATTTTTATTCACCTACCCTGGGCCTCCGATTATTATACTCTGGGGTCTGAGGAGACCACAGTGTAGAATAATATCACTGGAGGGGGCTGTTGGGAGCATATAATACTGGGGGGGGGGGGGGGGGAGGCATTGCTGGAGATATAATGTGGGGGGGGGGGCACTGCTTGACATGTAATATTGTATATGGGGTGGGGGTGGGGGGCTGCTGGGTATGTAATACTGAATGGGGGACACTGCCCGGGCATGTAATACTGTGCACGCCACTGCCTCCCCTCTTAGATGCAGCAGTACCCCCAAAGATCTCCTGTGCCCCCTTAAATGCCAGAAACACCTAAAGGACCCCGTCTCCCTCTATGCCAACGACTCCTATACCACCCTAAACATCAATCCAATCCACCAGACCCTCCGGGATACAGTCCCATAAAAAACTCGCTCCCCTCAGCCTAATCCAACGTGCAGTCCCAAGTAACTACATCACTCTCTCTCCTCAGCCTCATCTAATGTGCAGTCCCAAGTAATTATATCACTCTCTCTCTTCAGCCTCATCCAATGTGCAGTCCAATGTAACTACATCAATCTCTTCCCTCAGCCTCATGGAACATGCTGTCCCATGTAACTACATCACTCTCTCTACTCAGCCTCATCTAATGTGCAGTCCCATGTAACTACATCACTCTCTCCCCTCAGCCTCATCCAACATGTCGTCTCATGTAAAACAAACCTGTCTCTTCTCTTCCATCCTCCATTACCACAAGACAATCCTCTCTGCTTTCTGTTCTCCAGCTTCATGAGCTCGGCTCCGGCTTCCTCTATACAACACAGAGCAGTGATGGCCGAAACTCTGCCCTCCTCTGAGAGGCCACGCCCCTTCCTGAGACATTATACCTACCAGGAGCAACTCCACTCTAGTCACGACCCTGTGAGCATATAATACTGTGGGGGGTGTCACTGGTGAGCACATAATTCTGTTTTGGGGGCCACTGTGGTGCACATAATAATGTTTGGGGGTCACTATGGAGTACCTAATTCTGTTTGGGGGCCTCTGTGGTGCACATAATACTGTTTGGGGGCCTCTGTGGTGCACATCATACTGTATGGGGGTCACTATGGAGCACGTAATACTGTTTGGGGGCCCCTGTGGAGCACGTTATGCTGTCCCAGTATTGCTTACATGTGGGGCGTTGCGCTGCTTTCTCACCGTATTCTTGATAGCTGCAGTTGTGGGTACTAAAGCTGTATCTCTTTCAGGTATCTGAGATATTGCTTTAGCGCCCATAACCGCCACTATCAAGAATTCACTCTAGTTAAGGGGATTGGGGACCACGGACAAAAGTTTGTACCCAGGCCCACAAAACATTAGTTACACCAATGGCGCTGCTCTGGGTCCAGGCACCGCCATTAATATACCTTATTTTTAACTAGATCGACTGTGCTGATACACAGATGTCCTGCACTTGGATGTAAAGTGGCCACCTCCGTTCATCAGGATCGCAGGTAGGTGAGTATAACTCTAAAAAAAAAAAAAAAAAAAAAAGCTTAGTTTTGGGTATTTTAATAGTACAAGGGGTTGTTTGGAGTGGGAAATTATAATTATAAGGAGGGGGCATTATGAACATAAGGGGGGTCATTTTTATAGGGGGACATTACGAATACAAGGGGAGGCTATATTAGGAGGCATTATGAACATAAGGGGGTAGTCATTGATATTAGGGGTGCAGTATTTATGTCAGGGGGAATTAGGGGCATACTATGAGGGGGCAATTATTTTAATGAAAGTGGCACTTGGGCTTTATTAAGACTAAGGCCTCACGTTGCAAACTGCAACAAAATAGCGCTGCAGAAAAAACCGCAGCAGCAACGCATTGTGTTTTTTTTCCCGCAGCGCTTTTCATTTTCTGCTTCCATTACACCTATAGGGAAACCATCAGTGTTTTCGTAGGTATAAGTGATATTCCAGCGATTTCCAAAACCCCAACGGTTTTGGAAATCGCAGCATGTTCACTGCACATAATTTTCCACAACGTGTGGATGGGATTTGCTAGAATCCCATTCACATTGCAGGAACTGTCGGCTTTTCCCGTGGTGTTTTCGCCATATGAAGCCCCATCCACACTTTGCGGTAAAATAAGATACATGCTGTAATTTCCAAAGCAGTCTTGGTTTTAGAGTTAGACATTGCAGCATGCCTATGGAAATTCTGGCGGTTTCAATATAATTGAAGCAGAAAATAGAGAGGAAAGCTCTGCAAACTTTCTGTGCAAAGGGCTGCGGCAAGAAACGTGATGCGTCATGGACGCGGTTTTTCCCGCAGCGCTTTTTTGCTGCAGGACACCACGTGGGGCCTTGAACTGGAAAACTCCTTAAGCCTATTTATATTGATGATCTATCCTCAGAATAAATCATCAATAAGAGATAAGTGACCCCCTGATCAGTTGTATGAAGGGGCCATGGTGCCTGTTTATATCACACGCTGTCTGTTTATAGTGACCGTGTGGTGCAATTACAGCCTTGTCACATAGACGCTTATAGGACGAGGCTGTAGTTACATGACATGGCCACTGTGAGATGTACGATACTGTGTAAACAGAGAAGGGGTCACGGCGCTTGCACAGATGTCACGATTCACTCAAACAGCTGATTCATCCCTCATTATTACACCTCAGCCACGGAGGTGTAAAAAAAAAACAAAAAAAAAACACACACTCGCCTGTCCCCAGCACCCTGTTGTCCTCCGCCTCTGTCTGTTCGGTCTGATGGCAACACCTCATTTCTGGAAATTCTGTACCCAATTCCTCTTAGCGGTCACATGATGTGCAGGACTCCAAGCAAGAAGGTGCCAGCACGAGACTGAATGGACACTGGCCGAGGACAACGGGTTGCTGAGGACAGGTGAGTATGCTCTTTTATTTTAAACCTCCAGCCCGGCACATGAGTTGCTCCAATTCCTGGACAATATCTTTAAAGGATTTATCCATGTTTCTAATATTTATGGCCTGTCCTCAGGATAAGCCATCAATATTACATCTGTGGGAATCTGACAGCCAGGACCTCTGCAGATGAGCTTTTTCATTACAGTGCGGCTACAGGTAATGGTGACAATTCTAGGAGCCACGCTGCTCTCTTGCCATACAGGATGTAGCAGTGGGTTTAGGTAGTGCAGTGGTACACATCGTATGGCAGGCGAGCAGCCGGCTCCTGATATTACCTTTAGCCATCCTGTCTCTGTACAACTCATCTTCAGGGGTCTTGGCGGTGGGCCCCTAAAAACAATTCCACTGGTGGGCCCTAAACACCCCAGTCCGACCCTGTGCAGGGTGGATGTGGGGTACACAATTCACTGTGGCGGAGAGATGGGTGCATGGCAAACTGTGGGGTGCCTGGTGAATTGGGGGGGGGGGATTTTGAGCTGTGTTACTTTAATGGATGGCAAGCTATGGTTGATGCTTGGTGGATTTAGGGTAAGTTCACACAGGTTTTTTTTTTTTTTTTGCTCAGTTTTTTTCTGGGAGCCGTTTGTTCCAGCTCCTAGAAAAAAGAACGGACATGTTCATTCTTCAGACACCTCACGACATCCGCCTGAAGACACTCCCTCCTCCCAACTAGGCCCATTCATTTGGACCTAATCCGGAGCGGAGTGCGCAACTGGATGCTGGTGCAGTGCACTGGTATCCAGTCACAGCCACCTGTATTTTGGGACCGGAACCTGAGGCAGCCTCAGGTTCCGATCCAAAATACCCCGTGTGAACCCGGCCTAAGGATTGCATAAGAGGCACAAAGAAACTCCTCCATTGGCGGTGCAGAGGTGATTGACAATGTGCTTTAGGTTAAAGCCCCACATAGGGGGCCACAGCCAAAAAGCTCTGCAGGAAAAACCTCTGTGGAAACACATTGCGATTTTCCTACAAGGCCTTTCACGTAAAATGTGCAGTTTTCCTCTGCGGACTTTCTACTTTAGATATACATATAGTTTCCATGTGCTGCAATGTACAAAAAGTAATGGGGGGATAGTGCAGTGCTTGTTAGTAATGTGGGGGTACACCGGAGGGACATGGGGGATAGTGGGATATACCTGGATGTAGTTATAGCTGCACTCGTTAGTATCGGGTCTCCAATACTGTGAAGACCCAGTGGCTATGATGGCCGCCATCTTTAAAGGTCCGGCATGTACTATTACAGATGTCGGGAAGGGATACAATTATTTAAAGGGATCCTATCATTTAAACACTTTTTTTTTTTTTTCCTAGCTGACACGTCGGAATAGCTGACACGTGCAGGCGATTCGTCTTTATCCGTCGTCTCCGGTCCGCCGTTCGGTAGAAAGACCGGTTTTTACTGGTATGCAAATGAGTTCTTCTGCAGCACTGGTGGGGTGGGGGGAAGCGCTCAGACAGCACTTGCGGCATCCCCGATGCTGCCAGAGAACTTTCTCCAGCGACGCCTCCATCTTCAACAGCAACCGCCTCTTCTGCGTCTTCTCTGGGGTCACACTCCGGCGCTTGCGCAGTCGGTTCTGCCTTCGGGATGCAGGCAAGAGCCGAGTGGACAGGCCGGCGGCCATTTTTTTGGAGGCCGCTACGCGTGCATGTGCAGTACGCTCCTGTTCTCCATACAACTACAGGAGCTTACTGTGCATGCGAGCGTAGCGGCCTCCAAAAAAATGGCCGCCAGCCTGTGCACTTGGCTTTTGTCTGCGTCCCAATGGCAGAGCAGACTGTGCAGGTGCCGGAGTGTGACCCCAGAGAAGACGCAGAAGAGGTGGTTGCTGTTGAAGATGGAGGCATTGCTGGAGAGACTTCTCTGGCAGCATTGGGGACGCCCCCAGTGCTGTGAAAACTCATTTGCATACCGGTAAAAACCCGGTATTTCTACCGAACGGCGGGCCGGAGACGACTGATAAAGGTAGGAGACAAATAGCCTTTCTTAAGGCTATTCTGCCGTGTTAGTCATAAAACAATGCGTTTGAATGGTAGCGGTCACTTTTTAAAGGGATTCTGAGTTTGTTCATGTTTTGCTGTTATTTTGTTGTTTTTGACTTTTTTATTTTTAATAAATTTTATTTTTTGGGCAAAAAAATTAAAAAAATAGATGTGTAAATAGTGTTTTCTGAATGTCATAACTTTAATAGTAAGAAATCCACCAATTCGCTATAACTTACCCCATCCCCACCTCTTGTGTCACCAAAGCGACTCTGACTCATCAAGGCACAACAAGATCTCTGCATACAGTAGTGGAAGACCTAGAACATGATGGAGTAAGGTTACGTTCACACTACTGTTATGCACGTCCGTTACTGTTATCTGTCATAGGATGAGAGCAACAGACATAGATGGAGTCTCCTCATCCTCCTGCGTCTGTTCCCATTGACTAGAATATTAAGAAAAAAAAAACCCATTAAGGACGCCGTCTTCTGTCTCCTTTTTTCTGTCTCTTGTGTTTTTTCCGTAATTTTTGTTTATTTTTGTAAAGGAAGGAAAATGTCCGGTGCGCACAACTTATTCTTCAGTCACAAAACTAAACTTAAATGATGGGAGACTGAGGACAGACAGGAGACAGGGGCCATCGTGTTGTCTACATTAGTGTTAACTTGAATGGACACTGACTGTCTCTGTCCATTTCTCTGCTGCAGTTAATGTCCGTTGCGGTCATCCATCAACGGACATTAAAGGGGCTCTTTCAGCAAAATTTTGTTGTATGAGCCCCACATATGCGTGAATAGCCTTTAAAAAAAGGCTATTCAGGCACCGCTAATCTCATTTTAATCCCCCGTCCTGTTTTAAAATAAAACTATAAAAACATATATGTAAATCATACTTGAACTTGCACACTGGGCGGTGATGCACGATCCGACGTCATCTTCTGCCACGCCTACCTCTTCTTTCGGCGACGCCCACCGGTCCTGTCTCTTCCCCGGCTTCATCTTCTTCCATCGGTTCCAATCCAATTGGTTGAAATCCGGCGTGTGTGCAGTAGAGCTCCCTCCGGAGCTACTGCGCACACTCCGGCGGCACTGCCATTGAGAAAAATGGTGCCAGAGTATGTGCAGTAGCTCCAGAGGGAGCATTACTGCGCATGCGCCGGACTTCAACCAATTGGATTTGAACCGCTGGAAGTAGATAAAGATGAAGCCGGGAAGAGCCAGGACCGGAGGGCGTCGCCGAAAGAAGAGGTAGGTGTGCTAGAAGATGTCGTATCGTGCGCGACCGCCCCCCGTGGATGTTCAAGTATGATTTACCTATATGTTTTTATAGTTTTATTTTAAAACGGGACGGGGGTTTAAAATAAGGTTAGCGGTGCCTGAATAGCCTTTTTAAAGGCTATTCACGCATATGTGGGGCTCATACAGCAAAATTTTGCTGATAGAGCCCCTTTAACAAGGGTAGCCTGAACCCGCCCTAGGGCTGCTATTACACAGGTGTGTTTTTGATCAGAGTAGAAACAACAGCACATGCGCTAATGTGAATAAAGATCACATGTGTAATGGCACCCTAAGGCCGGCTTCACATGGACACATTTGGTTGTCAGCTGTGGTTCCCAGACCAGGACCTGGACTCCCAGCAGTATAGTTGTTTATGATGCTAGGAGTTCCGGCTTCCTCGCAGCTTCAGCGTTCCATACTGTAATGTCCGTGTGAAGCCGGCCTAAGGGTTACTAATATGTGAGGCCCCACGTTGCGGAAACGCTGCTTATTTTGTTGCAGTTTTTGGAGGCAAAGCCAAGAATAGCTACAAGAGGAATGGGAAATGTAGAAGTATAAGAACTTCCTATATCTTTTGCACAATCCACTTCTGGCTTTGAGTCAAAAAACTGCAACAAGTAAAGCTGTGTTTCTGCAACGTGGGGCCCCGGCCTAAAGGAGTATTCTAGGAATATGCTGTTGAGCTCCACTTCTACTCAGTTAGAATCTGTACGTCACACGGCCATGCTGCAGTTCAATCTAATTGAAATGAATGGGGATGAGCTGTAATACTAAGCACGGCCTCTATACAGTGTATGCCACTGTGCTTGGTAAGTAGAGAAGAGACCACAGCAATCAATATCATAGTCCCAATAATCCCTTTAATTTATACCTTCATGTAACTCTAGGCTGAGACCTCACAAAATAGGACTGATCTAAGGGCGGGTCCACACTTGCGCCCGGTCTCTGCTTTGTGAGTTTCCATCTTGTGCCCGAGAAACCCTGATGGAAACCCGGCAGCCAGTGTCCGCTTGTGAGTGGCTGTGGGCGTCTTCAAATCTCTGCGGTGAAACTGTTTTTTTTTTTTGTTTTTTTTAACTGGACACAAAGTTGGACATGCAGGACTTTGTGTCTGGGGAAAAAAAAAAAAAAGGTTTCGCCGCGGATGCCAGAAGATGCTCATGGGCGGACACTTTGCAAACCCATTCAAATGAAAAGTGACTGCCAGTTTTTGTCTCCTGTCCAGTTTCTCGCAAACAAAGAAGACGGAAACCTGCAAAGCGGAGACTGGGCGCAGGTGTAAACCCGCCCTAAGATACATTCAGCACACTTTACTATACAATTGTATAGTGAATGCTGGATATTACTAGAGATGAGCGAACAGTAAAATATTCGATGTTCGTTATTCGTTACGAATAGCATCTCAATATTCGACTATTCGAACGACTATCGAACCCCATTATAGTCTATGGGAGAAAATGCTTTGTTTCAGGGGATCCTACCATTCGACTCAGGAGAGTCACCAAGTCCACTATTACACCTCAGCAAATGATGCCAACACCTCTGCAATGCAACTGGGACAGCAGGGGAAGCATGTCTGGGGGGCATCTAACAAGCCCAAGTCACTGTATTACCCCACTATCACAGCCTAACAACTACACACTTTCACATTCCAAAAAACCTCTATCAAAGTGGGAAAATACCTGGAAACCTTCTTTACTCCCCAAATGGATGGACACAAACCCCAATTCAAGCTCAACAAACAATAAAAAGCACCCCTTTTAAACCACGTTCCCCATGACAACCACAGATGGAATAGGCAATGGGAAATCCTTTAGTCCCCACCCCGAACTGTCATTGTGGATGTGTGTGATGTGGTAAGACCTTCCAAAATTCACTTTTAAGGCCCTTAACATGAGTGCTTCCAAATTAAGTTACACACCCTTAAGCTGAGCTACCAGCATTAATTGAGGCCCTTCAGGTTACTTCAGCCTTTTACCTGCAGAGTTTTAGGCCCTTGAACTTAGTTCAGCCTTGCAGCAGCAGAGATTTGTTGGTCCTTTGGGTGAGTTGAGCCTTTAAAAAGCAGTGCTTTGGGCCCTTTGGCTGACTAGAGCCTTTTAGCAGCAGGGTTTTATTTTTTGGCCCTTGGGGGAACCCTAAAACATTAATTTGCAGGCGCCTGTGGGGGGAGCCCTAAAACATTAATTTGCAGGCCCCTGTGGGGGGTATGCATGAGAAAAATTATTTCAATTAAAAAAAATAATTTTTTTTCAAACATTCAGTAGTAGGGGCTGGGGTTGTAGGAGGATGAGAAGGATGAGGAAGAGTAAATTGGTTCCTGACTGAATCTCTCCAGTACCTGGGCTATGGAGTGGATACCCAGCTGGATATCTACATCCTCACCCACGTCTCCTGCTGCTGCTGGCAGCCTCTCTCCAGTACCTAGACTCTGGAGCTGATACCCAGCTGGGTATCCACCTCCTCTCCCACGTACCCTGGTGCTGGCGAGGGGCACTGCTGGTAGCCCCTCTCTAGTACGTATAATGTGGAGCTGATACCCAGCTGGGTATACAGTTCCACGTGCTCACCAACGTAACCCGGTGCTGGCGAGGGGCACTGCTGCCAGCCCCTCTCCAGTACCTGGACTCTGGAGCTGATACCCAGCTGGGTATCCACCTCCTCTCCCACGTACCCTGGTGCTGGCGAGGGGCACTGCTGGTAGCCCCTTTCTAGTACGTATAATGTGGAGCTGATACCCAGCTGGGTATCTAGTTCCACGTCCCCTGCTGCTATGCTGCATGATTTGCTAGCTAGCTATTAATTGAGCTCTGAAAAGAACTGTTATTATTCTCAATTCCTGCCTAAGGGCTCATTGACATGGAGTAACGCCGGGCGTGTATCACAGCCGTACACGCCGGCGTTACGGCAGACTGCCAAACACTTCCCGTTCACTTCAATGGGAGCGCTCCCATTGAAGTGAATGGGAAGTTTTCGGCAGTCTGCCGTAACGCCGGTGTGTACGGCTGTGATACACGCCCGGCGTTACTCCGTGTGAATGAGCCCTAACAAAGCACTGTATCGCACTGACAGTCTGACGCCACACTCTATCACTCCAACACGAGAATGAGACGAAGATGGCCGACACTGTTCTTATGAATTGGGAGATCACCTGTTTTCGGCAGCCAATGGGTTTTTTTACATTTTTTTCACTGCCTCCGTTGTCGTAGTTCCTGTCCCACCTGCCCTGCACAGTTATTGGTGCAAAAAACACACCAGGGAAGGTGGGAGGGGATACGAATTTTTACTGCGTATGCGGCCTTGTATTTGATTGGGAACGAATACATCGAACGCCAAGATATTCGATCGAATACCTATTCGATCGAACGGCGTCCGCTCATCTCTAGATATTACCAGAAAAGAGTGGCTTCACTCACAAAACTGCTGCCGATGTTACAAGCCGTGCGGCTTCTGGGTAATACAGCGGTTATCTACTATATATAAACAGTATACAGGACTCATATTATAAGCCTACATTCACACTACACTGAATAATGGTCATGTCATCACATGGCAGCCTTACATTCAATGAGGCTATTCACATAGCCGGGTCACGGACCGTCAAACAATGCAACATGTTCTCTTTCTCCACAGATCTCTTCATACACTGACTCTATACTATCTTATACCATCTGAAACCTTCTAAGTACAGTATATGATACATGGATACAGTGTGAGACGGCTAAATACTATCACTGGAAGGACCTCACCGGTATGAAACCTTGTAAGCATAGGAAAGATGGAAAAGGTCCTTACGGAGTATAGTAAATTGCCAGGTCAGTGTGAGACGGCTAAATACTATCACTGGAAGGACCTCACCGGTATGAAACCTTGTATGTATAGGAAACATGGAAAAGGAAAACTCCCTCACACTTTTTGCTGAAAAATATTTTTACCGCTTTTATTGTTGATTTCCAAACAATTGTTGGAATAATAATAATAAGACACATATTATCTTTATCTTATAATTCTTATGATCTAATCTTGTCCCTTTATTGTGAGATTTACAAACATTACTGAAGCCGGAGCCCAGCTATTATAAAGGTCCTTACAGAGAGCGGGGTTTAGCCAATTCACTGTGAGGGTGCGTTCACACGATGTAACGTGGAGTGCAATCTGGCACGTATACACGTGTGAGCAGATTGCGCTCTGAAAAAGATCCCATTCATTTCAATGGGAGTTAGGAACGTATACGCCGTGTTATAGGGGGCAAAAATGGTCCCTACAAATGATGGGAAATAGACGGCTCACATAGAGTTGGCTAAATACTATCACTGGTGAGGACCTGGTCCCTCTGGAGTACGGGATTTAGCCAATTCACTGTGAGCTGGCTAAATACTATCTCGGTTAAGGACCCGACCACCAGGCGGGAAAAAGGTCCTTACCAGTAAGGGGGAATAGACAACTCACACTGAGCCGGCTAAATACTAGACCTGGTAAGGACCAGGTCCCTACAGCGTCTACAGGGGCGTAACTACCATAGAGGCAGCTGCCACAGGGCCTGGGCCATTAGGGGGCCCGGTGACAGCCGCTACCGCTGCATTTTTTTTTTTTTTTCTTTATAGGCTGTTAGGGACCCTATTCACTTGCCGATTCTGGCTGGGCTGGGATCGGTAAGTGACACTGCGGGCCCCACAAATACCATCATTATACTCGGGGGTCTTTGCAGACCCCCGAGTATAATGATCAACGGACCGGGAGAGGTAATAAACATAAAAAACACTGTTACTTACCTCTCCACGATCCTGCCAGGCCTCCTTTCTGACGTCTCTGACGTCACATGAACCCGGCCTGCGTCCCGGGTCATGTGATGTCTGACGTCATTTCAGAAGAACGGCAGCGGAGAAGACAGCGTAGGAGCCGGGGACAGGTAAGAAACAGTAATTTTTTATGTTTTTATTCTCCTGGGTCTCCGATTATTATACTCTGGGGTCTTTTCAGACCCCAGAGTATAATAATTGTTTATGGGTGTCCACTACTGTGTGCAGGGGCCACTAAGGGACATAATTCTGTGTGCAGGGGGCAGTAAGGGACATAATAGAGTGCGGAGGAGGGGGCCGGTCGAGGTCTTCGACGTCGGTGTCGTTTGGGGGGGGGCATGTCAAAAGTTCGCCACGGAGCCCCGCCATTCCTAGTTACGCCACTGGGCGTCTAGTATTTAGTCACAACCGTTCAGGCTGTGTGTGAGCATGATAGAGGGGTTCAGGTTGTGTGAGGTGGGAGAGGTGCAGGATGTGTGACAAATGGGTCAGTCTCATGAAGGGAACACTTAAATAACATATGGGGGGGGGGGATTTATTGTTTTACATGGGGCTTATGTCTCTGCTGTCACATCAAATTCCGGAATGTCCTTTTTTTTTCCTTTTGACTAAACATAAACCTCAAAACAATGTTTAACTAGGTTTTTGTTTGTTTCTAGGTTTATGTGAGATCTCAATGGTGTGAAGACTCCACTACAAGATCATTAGGTGCCAGTGCTCTAGACCAAGCGATGTGCCCCCTAGTGATCAAATGTCTCAACCGGGCTCCTCCAAATAGGCAACACTTATTTTATAAACCTTTATAAGGCTTTGTTTGGAGCCTTCAGTAAAAGTTATTTGATGGTCCCCTCAGTGCCCCCACACTCAGGAGAATGTCCCCTTCACTGCCCACATGTAATATAATGGCCCCACAGCGAGCAGCATGTTATATAATGGCCCTTACTCTGCCTCTACATGTATGCAGCCTGCAGTAGAAGTGCCAATATTTTGTAATGCATTACATTAGGGATAAGGCCCCCTGGGGGGTATACCTGGGTCTGTAAAAAAAAAAAAAAGCCCTATGCACCCCCATACACGGAATTAGAAAAAAAGTTATGGGTGTCATAATATTGGCACAGTTTTGGGTTTTTGTTACGGGGTTAAAATGTAAATAAAACCATATAAATTTGTTTTCCCTGGAATTGTACCAAAACATAGAATACAGGTGACATGTCATTTTTGGCTACAGAGTAAATGCCATTAAAACAACAATAGCCTCCCATGCCTGCGTTGTAGAGGTGGCTTTCCGACTGCAGAGCAAAGAGCAACGGCTGGACTATTGCGTACTGCGGCAGAGTCAGAAAAGAGGGAGGAGCTGTCTTACTGGAGGAAGTCTGGAAGTAAGAGAGAGGCAAGTATGATGGGGCGGGGGCGGTGGGCTTATTATGCTTGGTTCACACATCAGTATGCCATCCGTCCGTTTGAATTCAGTTTGAGACTTAAAACGGATTGATGCACATACTGATTGCATACTGATGTGTGAACCAAGCCTTAGTTGAGAAGGTCTAGTAGTGGTCAGGATAGCTAGAGAGACGGAGGGGGAGGTAGTGCAAGTCAGCGTACACGTACCATGATGCATTAGCTAAGGCTGCTTCACATCTGTGTTCGGTATTCCATTTGGAGAGTCCGCTTGGAGATGCCCTCTGAACGGAATATTGAACGCATTAAAAAGCGATGAGCAATGAAACCACACGGACCCACAGGCTATAATGGGGTCTGTGTATTTTCCGCACGAATCATGCAGAGAGAAAAGTGCTGCTTTCCCCCAATGGAAATATTGCAGGTGTTAATCCACCTATTGCTAGTAACAACGAATCCCAGTGCAGTGTAGGCACGACCCCTCAGGATCTGACACTAGCTGTTACCCCGGCCCCATCAGATGTCCATTATTAAGTATATACTATATAATCTTTTAACATGATGTGGTCTAGAATTCCGTTCCCCCGCCTCTCCCCTTCCTATTCCCATTCCTTGCTTATTTGGGTCTTCCCCTCCTCCTTGGTCTTTCTTTTGTAAGGTTTTACATTTTTTTACCTTAAATTATTATTATCTTTTTGATACTAAATATGAAATTAAAAATCAATTTTTAACTAAAAATATTCATTGTCCTGTTTTCATTTTCGTTTTCTCTGTGGTCTATAAAAAACTTTCATCAAACAGGTTTTCTAGGCTGATGGCCCCCCCTCCCCCTTAGGATAGGGTCACCAATATTGGATCAGTGGGACTCAGCACTTTCAGCCAGTCTCCAGTGCTAGAACCTAGAAGGCTCTGTAGACTGTATGTTGGCGGTGGTTAATACTACAGCTCTGTTCACTGTATATAAGCGGGGTAGAATACTACAGCTCTGTTCACTGTATATAGGTGGTGGTTAATACTACAGCTCTGTTCATTGTATATAAGCGGGGTAGAATACTACAGCTCTGTTCACTGTATATAGGTGGTGGTTAATACTACAGCTCTGTTCACTGTATATAGGTGGTGGTTAATACTACAGCTCTGTTCATTGTATATAAGCGGGGTAGAATACTACAGCTCTGTTCACTGTATATAGGTGGTGGTTAATACTACAGCTCTGTTCACTGTATATAGGCCGTGGTTAATACTGCAGCTCTGTTCACTGTATATAGGTGGGAGTGAATACTGCAGCTCTGTTCACTGTATATAGGCGGGGGTGAATACTGCAGCTGTGTTCCTAGTTATTGGGGGCAGGGCTGTAGTGCTCCGGCACCACCGCTATACCAGGGACACAGATGTCGGCTTCCAGCACCAGAGACAACAAGCTATTCCCTCTAGGAATAAAAAGTAGATCACTGGGGATCTGTCCTTTGGGACCCCCACTGATCACATGTCCTGTTTCTGCCCTATATGATCCACAATGTGCGCTGCTGATTCGTTCATTTCTTTGAGACAGCCAGAGATAATTCTGATCTCTATTTCTTTTCAGCAGTCCCATAGGGATGAATGGCGCAGTAGTACAAATGTAGGACCCTTGTTTTGATGATGGTGGGGGGTCCTAGTGGTCAGGATAGATTAGTGTCAGAGCTGTGGGGAATGGCCGCTGTAATAGGTACTAAGCTTAAAATAAAACCCTGTAAATAGGATTATGCCATGAAAAGTATTTATCTGTCCACAGGATAGGCGACAAATATCTGATCGGTGTGGGTCTGACAGCTGCGTCCCCCACCGGTCCCGAGGGGACATGGGCGTGGAAGTGGATACCCAGCGGGATGTCCACTCCAAAGTCCAGGTACTGGAGAGGGGCTGCCAGCAGTGCCCCTCGCCAGCACCATGGTACGTGGGCGAGCACGTGGACGTGGATATCAAGCTGGGTATCCACTCCAGAATCCATGTACTGGAAAGAGGCTGTCAGCAGTGCCCCTCGCCAGCACCAGGGGACGTGGATACCCAGCTGTATATCCAGTCCAGAGTCCAGGTACTGGAGAGAGGCTGCCAGCAACCAATTTACTCTTCCACATCCTTCTCATCCTCCTCCTACAACCACAGCCCCTACTACTGAATATAGTAATATTTTCTGTTTTTTTTTTTAATTAAAAAAACATTTTTCATGCATACCCCCACAGGAGCGTGCAAAATCTTTTAGGGCTCCCCTCCAAGGGCCTGCAAAACAATTTTTTAGGGCTCCCCCAAAGAGCCTGCAAATTAATGTTTTAGGGCTCACCCCAAGGGCCTGAAATCTAATTTTTTAGAGGTCGCCCCAAGGGTCAAAAAATGAAAAACTGCTGCTGCATGGCTCTAGTCACCCCAAGGGCCAAAAAATGAAATGCTGCTGCTGCATGGCTCTAGTCACCCCAAGGGCCAAAAAATTAAAAACGAGAGCCATGCAGCAGCAGTCACCCCAAGGACCAAAAGCACTGTATTTTAAAGGCTCTACTCATTCCAAGGGCCAAAAGCACTGTATTATAAAGGCTCCACTCATTCCAACAGCCAAAAGCACTGTATTTTAAAAGCTCTACTCACTCAAACAGCAAAAAGCACTGTATTTTTAAGGATCTACCGACTCCAACAGCCAAAAACACTGCTTTTGCAAGGCTCTACTCACTCTCAGTGCCAAAAACACTGCTTTTTAAAGGCTCACTCACTCCAACAGCCAAAAGCACTGCATTTTAAAGGCTCCACTCACTCCAACAGCCAAAAGCACTGAAGTTTAATGGCTCCACTCAATCCAACAGCCGAAAACACTGTATTTTAAAGGCTCTACTCACTCAAACAGCAAAAAGCACTGAATTTTAATGGCTCCACTCACTCCAAGGGCCAAAAGCACTGCTTTGTAAAGGCTCTATAATACAGTGCTTTTGGCCCTTGTCGTGAGTAAAGGCTCCACTCATTCCAACAGCCAAAAGCACTGTATTTTAAAAGCTCTACTCACTCCAACAGCCGAATGCACTGTATTTTAAAGGCTCTACTCACTCAAACAGCAAAAAGCACTGTATTTTTAAGGATCTACCGACTCCAACAGCCAAAAACACTGCTTTTGCAAGGCTCTACTCACTCTCAGTGCCAAAAACACTGCTTTTTAAAGGCTCACTCACTCCAACAGCCAAAAGCACTGCATTTTAAAGGCTCCACTCACTCCAACAGCCAAAAGCACTGAAGTTTAATGGCTCCACTCAATCCAACAGCTGAAAACACTGTATTTTAAAGGCTCTACTCACTCAAACAGCAAAAAGCACTGCATTTGAAAGGGTACACTCACTCCAACAGCCAAAACACTGAATTTTAATGGCTCTACTTACTCCAACAGCCAAAAGCACTGTATTTTAAAGGCTCTGCTCACGCCAATGGCCAAAAGCACTGTATTATAAAGGCTCTACTCACTCCAACAACCAAAAGCACTGTATTTTAAAGGCTCCACTCACTCCAAGGGCCAAAATCACTGCATTTTAATGGCTCCACTCGCTCCAACAGCCAAAAGCACTGCATTTTAAAGGCTGTTCAACTCCAACAGCCAAAAGCACTGTATTTTAAAGGCTCTGCTCACGCCAATGGCCAAAAGCACTGTATTATAAAGGCTCTACTCACTCCAACAGCCAAAACCACTGTACTTAAAAGGCTCTACTCACTCCAACAACCAAAAGCACTGTATTTTAAAGGCTCCACTCACTCCAAGGGCCAAAATCACTGCATTTTAATGGCTCCACTCGCTCCAACAGCCAAAAGCACTGCATTTTAAAGGCTCCACTCACTCCAACAGCACTGCATTTTAAAGGCTCTACTCACTCCAACAGCCAAATGCACTGTATTTTAAAGGCTCTACACACTCAAATAGCAAAAAGCACTGTATTTTTAAGGATCTACCGACTCCAACAGCCAAAAACACTGCTTTTGCAAGGCTCTACTCACTCTCAGTGCCAAAAACACTGCTTTTTAAAGGCTCACTCACTCCAACAGCCAAAAGCACTGCATTTTAAAGGCTCCACTCACTCCAACAGCCAAAAGCACTGAAGTTTAATGGCTCCACTCAATCCAACAGCCTAAAGCACTCTATTTTAAAGGCTCTACTCACTCAAACAGCAAAAAGCACTGCATTTGAAAGGCGCCACTCACTCCAACAACCCAAAGCACTGTATTTTAAAGGCTCCACTCACTCCAAGGGCCAAAATCACTGCTTTTTAAAAGCTCTACTCAAGCCAAGGGCCAAAAGCACTGTATTATAAAGGCTCTACTCACTCCAACGGCCAAAAACACTGCATTTTTAAGGCTCTGCTCACGCCAATGGCCAAAAGCACTGTATTATAAAGGCTGTACTCACTCCAACAGCACTGTATTTTTAAGGATCTACCTACTCCAATAGCCAAAATCACTGCTTTTGCAAGGCTCTACTCACTCTAAGTGCCAAAAACACTGCTTTTTAAAGGCTCACTCACTCCAACACCCAGAAGCTCTGCATTCTAAAGGCTCTACTCACTCAAACAGCCAAAAGCACTGAAGTTTAAAGGCTCTACTCACTCCAACAGCCAAAACCACTGTACTTTAAAGGCTCTACTCACGCCAACAACCAAAATCACTGTATTTTAAAGGCTCCACTCACTCCAAGGGCCAAAAGCACTGCTTTTTAAAAGCTCTACTCAAGCCATGGGCCAAAAGCACTGTATTTTAAAGGGTCTACTCACCCAACAGCCAAAAGTACAGTATTATAAAGGCTCTACTCACTCCAAAGGCCAAAAACACTGCATTTTTAAGGCTCTGCTCACGCCAATGGCCAAAAGCACTGTATTTTAAAGGCTCTACTCACTCCAACAACCAAAAGCACTGTATTTTAAAGGCTCCACTCACTCCAAGGGCCAAAAGCACTGCTTTGTAAAGGCACTACTTACGACAAGGGCCAAAAGCACTGTATTTTTAAGGCTCCACTCACTCCAACAGCCAAAAGCACTGTATTTTAAAGGCTCTACTCATTCAAACAGCACTGTATTTTTAAGGCTCCACTCACTTCCAAGGGCCAAAAGCACTGCTTTTTAAACGCTCTACTCAAGCCATGGGCCAAAAGCACTGTATTTTAAAGGCTCTACTCACTCAAACAGCACTGTATTTTTAAGGATCTACCTACTCCAACAGCCAAAAGCACTGCATTTTTAAGGCTCTACTCACTCCAACAGCCAAAAGCTCTGCATTTTAAAGGCTCTTCTCACTCCAACAGCCAAAAGCACTGTATTTTAAAGGCTCCACTCACTCCAAGAGCCAAAAGCACTGCTTTTTAAAGGCTCCACTCATTCCAACAGCCAAAAGCACTGTATTTTAAAGGCTCTACTCACACCAACAACCAAAATCACTGTATTTTAAAGGCTACACTCACTCCAAGGGCCAAAACCACTGTACTTTAAAGGCTCTACTCACTCCAACAACCCAAAGCACTGTATTTTAAAGGCTCCACTCACTCCAAGGGCCAAAAGCACTGCTTTTTAAAAGCTCTACTCAAGCCAAGGGCCAAAAGCACTGTATTTTAAAGGGTCTACTCACTCCAACAGCCAAAAGCACTGTATTATAAAGGCTCTACTCATTCCAACGGCCAAAAACACTGCATTTTTAAGTCTCTGCTCACGCCAATGGCCAAAAGCACTGTACTTTAAAGGCTCTACTCACGCCAACAACCAAAATCACTGTATTTTAAAGGCTCCACTCACTCCAAGGGCCAAAAACCATTGTACTTTAAAGGCTCTACTCACTCCAACAACCAAAAGCACTGTATTTTAAAGGCTCCACTCACTCCAAGGGCCAAAATCACTGCTTTTTAAAAGCTCTACTCAAGCCAAGGGCCAAAAGCACTGTATTTTAAAGGCTCTACTCACGCCAACAGCCAAAAGCACTGAATTTTAATGGCTCCACTCACTCCAACAGCCAAAAGCACTGTATTTTAAAGGCTCTACTCATTCAAACAGCACTGTATTTTTAAGGCTCCACTCACTCCAACAGCCAAAAGCACTGTACTTGAAAGGCTCTACTCACTCCAACAACCAAAAGCACTGTATTTTAAAGGCTCCACTCACTCCAAGGGCCAAAATCACTGCTTTTTAAAAGCTCTACTCAAGCCAAGGGCCAAAAGCACTGTATTTTAAAGGCTCTACTCACGCCAACAGCCAAAAGCACTGAATTTTAATGGCTCCACTCACTCCAAGGGCCAAAAGCACTGTATTTTAAAGGCTCCACTCACTCCAACAGCCAAAAGTACTGTATTTTAAAGGCTCTACTACTCATCCAACAGCCACAACCACTGTACTTAAAAGGCTCTACTCACTCCAACAACCAAAAGCACTGTATTTTAAAGGCTCCACTCACTCCAAGGGCCAAAAGCACTGTATTTTTAAGGCTCCACTCACTCCAACAGCCAAAAGCACTGTATTTTAAAGGCTCTACTCACTCCAAGGGCCAAAAGCACTGTATTTTTAAGGCTCCACTCACTCCAACAGCCAAAAGCACTGTATTTTAAAGGCTCTACTCACTCAAACAGCACTGTATTTTTAAGGATCTACCTACTCCAACAGCCAAAAGCACTGCATTTTTAAGGCTCTACTCACTCCAACAGCCAAAAGCACTGTATTTTAAAGGCTCCACTCATTCCAACAGCCAAAAGCACTGTATTTTAAAGGCTCTACTCACACCAACAACCAAAATCACTGTATTTTAAAGGCTACACTCACTCCAAGGGCCAAAACCACTGTACTTTAAAGGCTCTACTCACTCCAACAACCCAAAGCACTGTATTTTAAAGGCTCCACTCACTCCAAGGGCCAAAAGCACTGCTTTTTAAAAGCTCTACTCAAGCCAAGGGCCAAAAGCACTGTATTTTAAAGGGTCTACTCACTCCAACAGCCAAAAGCACTGTATTATAAAGGCTCTACTCATTCCAACAGCCAAAAGCACTGTATTTTTAAGGCTCTACTCACTCCAACGGCCAAAACCACTGCATTTTTAAGTCTCTGCTCACGCCATTGGCCAAAAGCACTGTATTTTAAAGGGTCTACTCACTCCAACAGCCAAAAGCAGTGAATTTTAAAGGGTCTACTCACTCCAACAGCCAAAAGCACTGTATTTTAAAGGCTCTACTCACTCCAACAGCCAAAAACACAGCTTTTTATAGGCTTTGCTCATGCCAAGGGCCAAAAGCACTGTATTTTAAAGGCTCTACTCACTCCAACAGCCAAAAGCACTGAATTTTAAAGGGTCTACTCACTCCAACAGCCCAAAGCACTGTATTTTAAAGGCTCTACTCACTCCAACAACCCAAAGCACTGTATTTTAAACGCTCCACTCACTCCAAGGGCCAAAAGCACTGCTTTTTAAAAGCTCTACTCAAGCCAAGGGCCAAAAGCACTGTATTTTAAATGGTCTACTCACTCCAACAGCCAAAAGCACTGAAGTTTAAAGGCTCTACTAACTCCAAGGGCCAAAATCACTGTATTTTAAAGGCTCTACTCACTCCAACAGCCAAAACACTGAATTTTAATGGCTCTACTCACTCCAACAGCCTAAAGCACTGTATTTTAAAGGCTCTGCTCACGCCAATGGCCAAAAGCACTGTATTATAAAGGCTCTACTCACTCCAACAGCCAAAACCACTGTACTTAAAAGGCTCTACTCACTCCAACAACCAAAAGCACTGTATTTTAAAGGCTCCACTCACTCCAAGGGCCAAAAGCACTGCATTTTAATGGCTCCACTCGCTCCAACAGCCAAAAGCACTGCATTTTAAAGGCTCCACTCACTCAAACAGCACTGTATTTTTAAGGATCTACCTACTCCAACAGCCAAAATCACTGCTTTTGCAAGGCTCTACTCACTCTCAGTGCCAAAAACACTGCTTTTTAAAGGCTCACTCACTCCAACACCCAGAAGCACTGCATTCTAAAGGCTCTACTCACTCAAACAGCCAAAAGCACTGAAGTTTAAAGGCTCTACTCACTCCAACAGCCAAAACCACTGTACTTTAAAGGCTCCACTCACTCCAACAACCAAAAGCACTGTATTTTAAAGGCTCCACTCACTCCAACAGCCGAAAGCACTGTATTTTAAAGGCTCTACTCACTACAACAGCCAAAAGCACTGAAGTTTAAAGGCTCTACTCACTCCAACAACCAAAAGCACTGTATTTTAAAGGCTCTACTCACTCCAACAGCCAAAAGCACTGCATTTTAAAGGCTCCACTCACTCCAACAGCCAAAAGCACTGTATTTTTAAGGCTCTACTCACTCAAACAGCACTGTATTTTTAAGGATCTACCTACTTCAACAGCCAAAAACACTGCTTTTGCAAGGCTGTACTCACTCTAAGTGCCAAAAACACTGCTTTTTAAAGGCTCACTCACTCAAATAGCAAAAAGCACTGCATTTTAAAGGCTCTACTCACTCCAACAGCCAAATGCACTGTATTTTAAAGGCTCTACTCACTCAAACAGCAAAAAGCACTGTATTTTTAAGGATCTACCGACTCCAACAGCCAAAAACACTGCTTTTGCAAGGCTCTACTCACTCTCAGTGCCAAAAACACTGCTTTTTAAAGGCTCACTCACTCCAACACCCAGAAGCACTGCATTTTAAAGGCTCCACTCACTCAAACAGCCAAAAGCACTAAAGTTTAAAGGCTCCACTCATTCCAACAGCCAAAAGCACTGTATTTTAAAGGCTCTACTCACTCCAACAGCCAAAACCACTGTACTTTAAAGGCTCTACTCACGCCAACAACCAAAATCACTGTATTTTAAAGGCTCCACTCACTCCAAGGGCCAAAAACCACTGTACTTTAAAGGTTCTACTCACTCCAACAACCAAAAGCACTGTATTTTAAAGGCTCCACTCACTCCAAGGGCCAAAAGCACTGCTTTTTAAAAAGCTCTACTCAAGCCATGGGCCAAAAGCACTGTATTTTAAAGGGTCGACTCACCCCAACAGCCAAAAGTACAGTATTACAAAGGCTCTACTCACTCCAAAGGCCAAAAAACACTGCATTTTTAAGGCTCTGCTCACGCCAATGGCCAAAAGCACTGTATTTTAAAGGCTCTACTCACTCCAACAGCCACAACCACTGTACTTAAAAGGCTCTACTCACTCCAACAACCAAAAGCACTGTATTTTAAAGGCTCCACTCACTCCAACAGCCAAAAAGCACTGCTTTGTAAAGGCACTACTTACGACAAGGGCCAAAAGCACTGTATTTTTAAGGCTCCACTCACTCCAACAGCCAAAAGCACTGTATTTTAAAGGCTCTACTCACTCAAACAGCACTGTATTTTTAAGGCTCCACTCACTCCAACAGCCAAAAGCACTGTACTTGAAAGGCTCTACTCACTCCAACAACCAAAAGCACTGTATTTTAAAGGCTCCACTCACTCCAAGGGCCAAAAGCACTGCTTTTTAAAAGCTCTACTCAAGCCATGGGCCAAAAGCACTGTATTTTTAAGGCTCTACTCACTCCAACAGCCAAAAGCACAGTATTATAAAGGATCTACTCACTCCAAAGGCCAAAAACACTGCATTTTTAAGGCTCTGCTCACGCCAATGGCCAAAAGCACTGTATTTTAAAGGCTCTACTCACTCCAACAGCCACAACCACTGTACTTAAAACGCTCTACTCACTCCAACAACCAAAAGCACTGTATTTTAAAGGCTCCACTCACTCCAAGGGCCAAAAGCACTGCTTTGTAAAGGCACTACTTACGACAAGGGCCAAAAGCACTGTATTTTTAAGGCTCCACTCACTCCAACAGCCAAAAGCACTGTATTTTAAAGGCTCTACTCACTCAAACAGCCAAAAGCACTGCATTTTAAAGGCTCTACTCACTCCAACAGCCAAAAGCACTGAATTTTAAAGGGTCTACTCACTCCAACAGCCAAAAGTACTGTATTTTAAAGGCTCTACTCACTCCAACAGCCAAAAACACAGCTTTTTATAGGCTTTGCTCATGCCAAGGGTCAAAAGCACTGTATTTTAATGGCTCTACTCACTCCAACAGCCAAAAGCACTGAATTTTAAACGGTCTACTAACTCCAACAGCCCAAAGCACTGTATTTTAAAGGCTCCACTCACTCCAAGGGCCAAAAGCACTGCTTTTTAAAAGCTCTACTCAAGCCAAGGGCCAAAAGCACTGAATTTTAATGGCTCCACTCACTCCAACAGCCAAAAGCACAGTATTATAAAGGCTCTACTCACTCCAACGGCCAAAAACACTGCATTTTTAAGGCTCTGCTGACGCCAATGGCCAAAAGCACTGTATTTTAAAGGCTCTACTCACTCCAACAGCCACAACCACTGTACTTAAAAGGCTCTACTCACTCCAACAACCAAAAGCACTGTAGGCTCCACTCACTGCAACAGCCGAAAGCACTGTATTTTAAAGGCTCTACTCACTCAAACAGCAAAAAGCACTGCTTTTTAAAGTCTCACTCACTCCAACACCCAGAAGCACTGCATTCTAAAGGCTCTACTCACTCCAACAGCCAAAAGCACTGAAGTTTAAAGGCTCTACTCACTCCAACGGCCAAAAGCACTGTATTTTAAAGGCTCTACTCACTCCAACAGCCAAAAGCACTGAATTTTAATGGCTCCACTCACTCCAACAGCGAAAAGCACTGCATTTTACAGGCTCTTCTCACTCCAACAGCCAAAAGCACTGTATTTTAAAGGCTCCACTCACTCCAAGGGCCAAAAGCACTGCTTTTTAAAGGCTCCACTCATTCCAACAGCCAAAAGCACTGTATTTTAAAGGCTCTACTCACTCCAACAGCCAAAACCACAGTACTTTAAAGGCTCTACTCATGCCAACAACCAAAATCACTGTATTTTAAAGGCTCCACTCACTCCAAGGGCCAAAACCACTGTACTTTAAAGGCTCTACTCACTCCAACAACCAAAAGCACTGTATTTTAAAGGCTCCACTCACTCCAAGGGCCAAAATCACTGCTTTTTAAAAGCTCTACTCAAGCCAAGGGCCAAAAGCACTGTATTTTAAAGGCTCCACTCACTCCAACAGCCAAAAGCACTGCATTTTAAAGGCTCTTCTCACTCCAACAGCCAAAAGCACTGCATTTTAAAGGCTGTTCTCACTCCAACAGCCAAAAGCACTGTATTTTAAAGGCTCCACTCACTCCAAGGGCCAAAAGCACTGAAGTTTAAAGGCTCTACTCACTCCAACAGCCAAAAGCACTGAATTTTAATGGCTCCACTCACTCCAACAGCCAAAAGCACTGAATTTTAAAGGCTGCTCTCACTCCAACAGCCGAAAGCACTGTATTTTAAAGGCTCTACTCACTCAAACAGCAAAAAGCACTGCTTTTTAAAGGCTCACTCACTCCAACACCCAGAAGCACTGCATTCTAAAGGCTCTACTCACTCCAACAGCCAAAAGCACTGAAGTTTAAAGGCTCTACTCACTCCAAGGACCAAAAGCACTGTATTTTAAAGGCTCTTCTCACTCCAACAGCCAAAAGCACTGTATTTTATAGGCTCCACTCACTCCAAGGGCCAAAACCACTGTACTTTAAAGTCTCTACTTACTCCAACAACCAAAAGCACTGTATTTTAAAGGCTCCACTCACTCCAAGGGCCAAAAGCACTGCTTTTTAAAAGCTCTACTCAAGCCATGGGCCAAAAGCACTGTATTTTTAAGGCTCTACTCACTCCAACAGCCAAAAGCACAGTATTATAAAGGATCTACTCACTCCAAAGGCCAAAAACACTGCATTTTTAAGGCTCTGCTCACGCCAATGGCCAAAAGCACTGTATTTTAAAGGCTCTACTCACTCCAACAGCCACAACCACTGTACTTAAAAGGCTCTACTCACTCCAACAACCAAAAGCACTGTATTTTAAAGGCTCCACTCACTCCAAGGGCCAAAAGCACTGCTTTTTAAAGGCTCCACTCATTCCAACATCCAAAAGCACTGTATTTTAAAGGCTCTACTCACACCAACAACCAAAATCACTGTATTTTAAAGGCTACACTCACTCCAAGGGCCAAAACCACTGTACTTTAAAGGCTCTACTCACTCCAACAACCCAAAGCACTGTATTTTAAAGGCTCCACTCACTCCAAGGGCCAAAAGCACTGCTTTTTAAAAGCTCTACTCAAGCCAAGGGCCAAAAGCACTGTATTTTAAAGGGTCTACTCACTCCAACAGCCAAAAGCACTGTATTATAAAGGCTCTACTCATTCCAACAGCCAAAAGCACTGTATTTTAAAGGCTCTACTCACTCCAACGGCCAAAAACACTGCATTTTTAAGTCTCTGCTCACGCCAATGGCCAAAAGCACTGTATTTTAAAGGCTCTACTCACTCCAACAGCCAAAAGCACTGAATTTTAAAGGGTCTACTCACTCCAACAGCCAAAAGCACTGTATTTTAAAGGCTCTACTCACTCCAACGGCCAAAAACACTGCATTTTTAAGTCTCTGCTCACGCCATTGGCCAAAAGCACTGTATTTTAAATGCTCTAATCACTCCAACAGCCAAAAGCACTGAATTTTAAAGGGTTTGCTCACTCCAACAGCCAAAAGCACTGTATTTTAAAGGCTCTACTCACTCCAACAACCCAAAGCACTATATTTTAAAGGCTCCACTCACTCCAAGGGCCAAAAGCACTGCTTTTTAAAAGCTCTACTCAAGCCAAGGGCCAAAAGCACTGTATTTTAAAGGGTCTACTCACTCCAACAGCCAAAAGCACAGAATTTTAAAGGGTCTACTCACTCCAACAGCCCAAAGCACTGTATTTTAAAGGCTCTACTCACTCCAACAACCCAAAGCACTGTATTTTAAAGGCTCCACTCACTCCAAGGGCCAAAAGCACTGCTTTTTAAAAGCTCTACTCAAGCCAAGGGCCAAAAGCACTGTATTTTAAAGGGTCTACTCACTCCAACAGCCAAAAGCACAGTATTATAAAGGCTCTACTCACTCCAACGGCCAAAAACACTGCATTTTTAAGGCTCTGCTCACGCCAATGGCCAAAAGCACTGTATTTTAAAGGCTCTACTCACTCCAACAGCCACAACCACTGTACTTAAAAGGCTCTACTCACTCCAACAACCAAAAGCACTGTAGGCTCCACTCACTCCAACAGCCGAAAGCACTGTATTTTAAAGGCTCTACTCACTCAAACAGCAAAAAGCACTGCTTTTTAAAGGCTCACTCACTCCAACACCCAGAAGCACTGCATTCTAAAGGCTCTACTCACTCCAACAGCCAAAAGCACTGAAGTTTAAAGGCTTTACTCACTCCAACGGCCAAAAGCACTGTATTTTAAAGGCTCTTCTCACTCCAACAGCCAAAAGCACTGAATTTTAATGGCTCCACTCACTCCAACAGCCAAAAGCACTGCATTTTACAGGCTCTTCTCACTCCAACAGCCAAAAGCACTGTATTTTAAAGGCTCCACTCACTCCAAGGGCCAAAAACACTGTACTTTAAAGGCTCTACTCACTCCAACAAACAAAAGCACTGTATTTTAAAGGCTCCACTCACTCCAACAGCCAAAAGCACAGTATTATAAAGGATCTACTCACTCCAACGGCCAAAAACACTGCATTTTTAAGGATCTGCTCACGCCAATGGCCAAAAGTACTGTATTTTAAAGGCTCTACTCACTCCAACAGCCACAACCACTGTACTTAAAAGGCTCTACTCACTCCAACAACCAAAAGCACTGTATTTTAAAGGCTCCACTCACTCTAAGGGCCAAAAGCACTGTATTTTTAAGGCTCCACTCACTCCAACAGCACTGTATTTTTAAGGATCTACCTACTCCAACAGCCAAAAGCACTGCATTTTTAAGGCTCTACTCACTCCAACAGCCAAAAGCACTGCATTTTAAAGGCTCTTCTCACTCCAACAGCCAAAAGCACTGTATTTTAAAGGCTCCACTCATTCCAACAGCCAAAAGCACTGTATTTTAAAGGCTCTACTCACACCAACAACCAAAATCACTGTATTTTAAAGGCTACACTCACTCCAAGGGCCAAAACCACTGTACTTTAAAGGCTCTACTCACTCCAACAACCCAAAGCACTGTATTTTAAAGGCTCCACTCACTCCAAGGGCCAAAAGCACTGCTTTTTAAAAGCTCTACTCAAGCCAAGGGCCAAAAGCACTGTATTTTAAAGGGTCTACTCACTCCAACAGCCAAAAGCACTGTATTATAAAGGCTCTACTCATTCCAACAGCCAAAAGCACTGTATTTTAAAGGCTCTACTCACTCCAACGGCCAAAAACACTGCATTTTTAAGTCTCTGCTCACGCCAATGGCCAAAAGCACTGTATTTTAAAGGCTCTACTCACTCCAACAGCCAAAAGCACTGAATTTTAAAGGGTCTACTCACTCCAACAGCCAAAAAGCACTGTATTTTAAAGGCTCTACTCACTCCAACAGCCAAAAACACAGCTTTTTATAGGCTTTGCCTCATGCCAAGGGCCAAAAGCACTGCTTTTTAAAGGCTCCACTCATTCCAACAGCCAAAAGCACTGTATTTTAAAGGCTCTACTCACTCCAACAGCCAAAACCACTGTACTTTAAAGGCTCTACTCATGCCAACAACCAAAATCTCTGTATTGTAAAGGCTCCACTCACTCCAAGGGCCAAAAACATTGTACTTTAAAGGCTCTACTCACTCCAACAACCAAAAGCACTGTATTTTAAAGGCTCTACTCACTCCAACAGCCAAAAGCACTGAAGTTTAAAGGCTCTACTCACTCCAACAGCCAAAAGCACTGAATTTTAATGGCTCCACTCACTCCAACAACCAAAAGCACTGTATTTTAAAGGCTCCACTCACTCCAACAGCCGAAAGAACTGTATTTTAAAGGCTCTACTCACTCAAACAGCAAAAAGCACTGCTTTTTAAAGGCTCACTCACTCCAACACCCAGAAGCACTGCATTCTAAAGGCTCTACTCACTCCAACAGCCAAAAGCACTGAAGTTTAAAGGCTCTACACACTCCAAGGGCCAAAAGCACTGTATTTTAAAGGATCTACCTACTCCAACAGCCAAAAGAACTGCATTTTTTAGGCTCACTCACTCAACAGCCAAAAGCACTGCATTTTAAAGGCTCTTCTCACTCCAACAGCTAAAAGCACTTGTATTTAAAAGGTTCCACTCACTCCAAGGGGCCAAAAGCACTGCTTTTTAAAGGGCTCCACTCATTCCAACATCCAAAAGCACTGTATTTTAAAGGCTCTACTCACACCAACAACCAAAATCACTGTATTTTAAAGGCTACACTCACTCCAAGGGCGAAAACCACTGTACTTTAAAGGCTCTACTCACTCCAACAACCCAAAGCACTGTATTATAAATGGCTCTACTCATTCCAACAGCCAAAAGCACTGTATTTTAAAGGCTCTACTCACTCCAACGGCCAAAAACACTGCTTTTTTAAAAGCTCTACTCAAGCCAAGGGCCAAAAGCACTGTATTTTAAAGGGGTCTACTCACGGCCAACAGCCAAAAGCACTGTATTATAAAGGCTCTACTCATTCCAACAGCCAAAAGCACTGTATTTTAAAGGCTCTACTCACTCCAACGGCCAAAAACACTGCTTTTTAAAAGCTCTACTCAAGCCAAGGGCCAAAAGCACTGTATTTTAAAGGCTCTACTCACTCCAACAGCCGAAAAAGCACTGAATTTTAAAGGGTCTACTCACTCCAACAGCCAAAAGCACTGTATTTTAAAGGCTCTACTCACTCCAACAGCCAAAAACACAGCTTTTTATAGGCTTTGCTCATGCCAAGGGCCCAAAAGCACTGTATTTTAAAGGCTCTACTCACTCCAACAGCACAAAAGCACTGAATTTTAAAGGGTCTACTCACTCCAACAGCCAAAAGCACTGTATTTTTAAAGGCTCTACTCACTCTCAACAGCCAAAAACACAGCTTTTTATAGGCTTTGCTCATGCCAAGGGCCAAAAGCACTGTATTTCAAAGGCTCTACTCACTCCCAACAGCCAAAAGCACTGAATTTTAAAGGGTCTACTCACTCCAACAGCCCAAAGCACTGTATTTTAAAGGCTCTACTCACTCCAACAACCCAAAGCACTGTATTTTAAAGGCTCCACTCACTCCAAGGGCCAAAAGCACTGCTTTTAAAAGGGGTCTACTCACTCCAACAGCCAAAAGCACAGTATTATAAAGGCTCTACTCACTCCAACGGCCAAAAACACTGCATTTTTAAGGCTCTGCTCACGCCAATGGCCAAAAGCACTGTATTTTAAAGGCTCTACTCACTCCAACAGCCACAACCACTGTACTTAAAAGGCTCTACTCACTCCAACAACCAAAAGCACTGTAGGCTCCACTCACTCCAACAGCCGAAAGCACTGTATTTAAAAAGCTCTACTCACTCAAACAGCAAAAAGCACTGCTTTTTAAAGGCTCACTCACTCCAACACCCAGAAGCACTGCATTCTAAAGGCTCTACTCACTCCAACAGCCAAATGCACTGAAGTTTAAAGGCTCTACTCACTCCAACAGCCAAAAGCACTGCTTTTTAAGGCTCCACTCATTCCAACAGCCAAAAGCACTGTATTTTAAAGGCTCTACTCACTCCAACAGCCAAAACCACAGTACTTTAAAGGCTCTACTCACGCCAACAACCAAAATCACTGTATTTTAAAGGCTCCACTCACTCCAAGGGCCAAAACCACTGTACTTTAAAGGCTCTACTCACTCCAACATCCAAAAGCACTGTATTTTAAAGGCTCCACTCACTCCAAGGGCCGAAAATCACTGCTTTTTAAAAGCTCTACTCAAGCCAAGGGCCAAAGCACTGTATTTTAAAGGCTCTACTCACTCCAACAGCCAAAAGCACTGAATTTAATGGCTCCACTCACTCCAAGAGCCAAAAGCACTGCATTTTAAAGGCTCTTCTCACTCCAACAGCCAAAAGCACTGCATTTTTAAAGGCTGTTCTCACTCCAACAGCCAAAAGCACTGTATTTTAAAGGCTCCACTCACTCCAAGGGCCAAAAGCACTGCTTTTTAAAAGCTCTACTCAAGCCAAGGCCAAAAGAACTGTATTTTAAAGGCTCTACTCACTCCAACAGCCAAAAGCACTGAATTTTAATGGCTCTACTCACTCCAACAGCCAAAAGCACTGCATTTTAAAGGCTCTTCTCACTCCAACAGGCCAAAAGCACTGCATTTTAAAGGCTCTTCTCACTCCAACAGCCAAAAGCACTGCATTTTAAAGGCTGTTCTCACTCCAACAGCCAAAACCACTGTACTTTAAAGGCTCTACTCATGCCAACAACCAAAATCACTGTATTTTAAAGGCTCCACTCACTCCACGGGCCAAAAACAACTGTACTTTAAAAGGCTCTACTCACTCCAACAACCAAAGCACTGTATTTTAAAGAGCTCTACTCACTCCAACAGCCAAAAGCACTGAAGTTTAAAGGCTCTACTCACTCCAACAGCCAAAAGCACTGTACTTTAAAGGCTCTACTCACTCCAACAGCCAAAAGCACTGAATTTTAATGGCTCCACTCACTCCAACAGCCAAAAGCACTGAATTTTAAAGGCTCCACTCACTCCAACAGCCGAAAGCACTGTATTTTAAAGGCTCTACTCACTCAAACAGCAAAAGCACTGCTTTTTAAAGGCTCACTCACTCCAACACCCAGAAGCACTGCATTCTAAAGGCTCCACTCACTCCAACAGCCAAAAGCACTGAAGTTTAAAAGGCTCTACTCACTCCAAGGGCCAAAAGCACTGTATTTTAAAGGCTCTTCTCACTCCAACAGCCGAAAGCACTGTATTTAAAGGCTCCACTCACTCCAAGGGCCAAAAGCGCTGCTTTTTAAAAGCTCTACTCAAGCCATGGGCCAAAAGCACTGTATTTTTAAGGCTCTACTCACTCCAAGAGCCAAAAGCACAGTATTATAAAGGATCTACTCACTCCAAAAGGCCAAAAACACTGCATTTTTAAGGCTCTGCTCACGCCAATGGCCAAAAGCACTGTATTTTAAAGGCTCCACTCACTCCAAGGGCCAAAAGCACTGCTTTGTAAAGGCACTACTATACGACAAGGCCAAAAGCACTGTATTTTAAGGCTCCACTCACTCCAACAGCCAAAAGCACTGTATTTTAAAGGCTCTACTCTCTCAAACAGCACGTGTATTTTTAAGGATCTACCTACGTCCTACAGCCAAAAGAACTGCATTTTTAAGGCTCTACTCACTCCAACAGCCAAAAGCACTGCATTTTAAAGGCTCTTCTCAGCTCCAACAGCCAAAAGCACTGTATTTTAAGGCTCCACTCACTCCCAAGGGCCAAAAGCACTGCTTTTTAAAGGGCTCCACTCATTCCAACATCCAAAAGCACTGCTATTTTAAAGGGCTCTACGCACACCAACAACCAAATCACTGTATTTTAAAGGCTACACTCACTCCAAGGGCCAAAACCACTGTACTTTAAAGGCTCTACTCACTCCAACAACCCAAAGCACTGTATTTTAAAGGCTCCACTCACTCCAAGGGCCAAAAGCACTGCTTTTTAAAAGCTCTACTCAAGCCAAGGGCCAAAAGCACTGTATTTTAAAGGGTCTACTCACTCCAACAGCCAAAAGCACTGTATTATAAAGGCTCTACTCATTCCAACAGCCAAAAGCACTGTATTTTAAAGGCTCTACTCACTCCAACGGCCAAAAAACACTGCATTTTTAAGTCTCTGCTCACGCCAATGGCCAAAAGCACTGTATTTTAAAGGCTCTACTCACTCCAACAGCCAAAAGCACTGAATTTTTAAAGGGTCTACTCCTACTCCAACAGCCAAAAGCACTGTATTTTAAAGGCTCTACTCACTCCAACAGCCAAAAACACAGCTTTTATAGGCTTTGCTCATGCCAAGGGCCAAAAGCACTGTATTTCAAAGGCTCTACTCACTCCCATACAGCCAAAAGCACTGAATTTTAAAGGGTCTACTCACTCCAACAGCCCAAAGCACTGTATTTTAAAGGCTCTACTCACTCCAACAACCCAAAGCACTGTATTTTAAAGGCTCCACTCACTCCAAGGGCCAAAAGCACTGCTTTTTAAAAGGGTCTACCTCACTCCAACAGCCAAAAGCACAGTATTATAAAGGCTCTACTCACTCCAACGGCCAAAAACAACTGCATTTTTAAGGCTCTGCTCCACGCCAATGGCCAAAAGCACTGTATTTTAAAGGCTCTACTCACTCCAACAGCCACAACTCACTGTACTTAAAAGGCTCTACTCACTCCAACAACTCAAAAGCACTGTAGGCTCCACTCACTCCAACAGCCGAAAGCACTGTATTTTAAAAGCTCCTACTCACTCAAACAGCAAAAAGCACTGCTTTTTAAAGGCTCACTCACTCCAACACCCAGAAGCACTGCATTCTAAAGGCTCTACTCACTCCAACAGCCAAAGCACTGAAGTTTAAAGGCTCTACTCACTCCAACAGCCAAAAGCACTGCTTTTTAAAGGCTCCACTCATTCCAACAGCCAAAAAGCACTGTATTTAAAGGCTCTACTCACTCCAACAGCGCAAAACCACAGTACTTTAAAGGCTCTACTCACGCCAACAACCAAAATCACTGTATTTTAAAGGCTCCACTCACTCCAAGGGCCAAAACCACTGTACTTTAAAGGCTCTACTCACTCCAACATCCAAAAGCACTGTATTTTAAAGGCTCCACTCACTCCAAGGGCCAAAATCACTGCTTTTTAAAAGCTCTACTCAAGCCAAGGGCCAAAAGCACTGTATTTTAAAGGCTCTACTCACTCCAACAGCCAAAAGCACTGAATTTTAATGGCTCCCACTCACTCCAAGAGGCCAAAAGCACTGCATTTTAAAGGCTCTTCTCACTCCAACAGCCAAAAGCACTGCATTTTAAAGGCTGTTCTCACTCCAACAGCCAAAAGCACTGTATTTTAAAGGCTCCACTCACTCCAAGGGCCAAAAGCACTGCTTTTTAAATGCTCTACTCAAGCAAGGGCCAAAAGAACTGTATTTTAAAAGGCTCTACTCACTCCAACAGCCAAAAGCACTGAAATTTTAATGGCTCTACTCACTCGCAACAGCCAAAAGCACTGCATTTTAAAGGCTCTTCTCACTCCAACAGCCAAAAGCACTGCATTTTAAAGGCTCTTCTCACTCCAACAGCCAAAAGCACTGCATTTTCAAGGCTGTTCTCACTCCAACAGCCAAAAGCACTGTATTTTAAAGGCTCCACTCATTCCAACAGCCAAAAGCACTGTATTTTAAAGGCTCTATCTCACTCTAACAGCCAAAACCACTGTACTTTAAAGGCTCTACTCATGCCAACAACCAAAATCACTGTATTTTAAAGGCTCCACTCACTCCACGGCCCAAAAACACTGTACTTTAAAGGCTCTACTCACTCCAACAACCAAAAGCACTGTATTTTAAAGGGCTACTACTCACTCAACAGCCAAAAGCACTGAAGTTTAAAGGCTCTACTCACTCCAACAGCCAAAAGCACTGTACTTTAAAGGCTCTACTCACTCCAACAGCCTAAAGCACTGAATTTTAATGGCTCCACTCACTCCAACAGCCAAAAGCACTGAATTTTAAAGGCTCCACTCACCTCAACAGCCCGAAAGCACTGTATTTTAAAGGCTCTACTCACTCAAACAGCAAAAAGCACTGTATTTTAAAGGCTCCACTCACTCCAAGGGCCAAAAGCACTGCTTTTTAAAAGCTCTACTCAAGCCAAGGGCCAAAAGCACTGTATTTTAAAGGGTCTACTCACTCCAACAGCCTAAAAGCACAGTATTATAAAGGCTCTCTACTCACTCCAACGGCCAAAAACAACTGCATTTTTAAGCTCTGCTCACGCCAATGGCCAAAAGCACTGTATTTTAAAGGCTCTACTCACTCCAACAGCCACAACCACTGTACTTAAAAGGCTCTACTCACTCCAACAACCAAAAGCACTGTAGGCTCCACTCACTCCAAACAGCCGAAGCACTGTATTTTAAAGGCTCTACTCACTCAAACAGCAAAAAGCACTGCTTTTTAAAGGCTCACTCACTCCAACACCCCAGAAGCACTGCATTCTAAAGGCTCTACTCACTCCAACAGCCCAGAAGCACTGAAGTTTAAAGGCTCTACTCACTCCAAGGGCCAAAAGCACTGTATTTTAAAGGCTCCACTCATTCCAACAGCCAAAAGCACTGTATTTTAAAGGCTCTACTCACTCCAACAGCCAAAACCACAGTACTTTAAAGGCTCTACTCACGCCAACAACCAAAATCAATGTATTTTAAAGGCTCCACTCACTCCAAGGGCCAAAACCAGCTGTACTTTAAAGGCTCTACTCACTCCAACATCCAAAAAGCACTGTATTTTAAAGGCTCCACTCACTCCAAGGCCAAAATCACTGCTTTTTAAAAGCTCTACTCAAGCCAAGGGGCCAAAAGCACTGTATTTTAAAGGCTCTACTCACTCCAACAGCCAAAAGCACTGAATTTTAATGGCTCCACTCACTCCAAGAGCCAAAAGCACTGCATTTTAAAGGCTCTTCTCACTCCAACAGCCAAAAGCACTGCATTTTAAAGGCTGTTCTCACTCCAACAGCCAAAAGCACTGTATTTTAAAGGCTCCACTCCACTCCAAGGGGCCAAAAGCACTGCTTTTTAAAAAGCTCTACTCAAGCCAAGGGCCAAAAGCACTCGTATTTTAAAGGCTCTACTCACTCCAACAGCCAAAAGCACTGAATTTTAATGGCTCTACTCACTCCAACAGCCAAAAGCACTGCATTTTAAAGGCTCTTCTCACTCCAACAGCCAAAAGCACTGCATTTTAAAGGCTGTTCTCACTCCAACAGCCAAAAGCACTGTATTTTAAGGCTCCACTCATTCCAACAGCCAAAAGCACTGTATTTTAAAGCTCTACTCACTCTAACAGCCAAAACCACTGTACTTTAAAGGCTCTACTCATGCCAACAACCAAATCACTGTATTTTAAAGGCTCCACCACTCACTCCCACGGGCCAAAAACACTGTACTTTAAAGGCTCTACTCACTCCAACAACGCAAAAGCACTGTATTTTAAAGGCTCTACTCACTCCAACAGCCAAAAGCACTGAAGTTTAATGGCTCTACTCACTCCAACAGCCAAAAGCACTGTACTTTAAAGGCTCTACTCACTCCAACAGCCAAAAGCACTGAATTTTAATGGCTCCACTCACTCCAACAGCCAAAAGCACTGAATTTTAAAGGCTCCACCTCACTCCAACAGCCGAAAGCACTGTATTTTAAAGGCTCTACTCTCTCAAACAGCAAAAAGCACTGCTTTTTAAAGGCTCACTCACTCCAACACCCAGAAGCACTGCATTCTAAAGGCTCTACTCACATCCCAACAGCCAAAAGCACTGAAGTTTAAAGGCCTCTACTCACCTCCCAAGGGCCAAAAGCACTGTATTTTAAAGGCTCTTCTCACTCCAACAGCCAAAAGCACTGTATTTTTATAGGCTCCACTCACTCCAAGGGCCAAAACCACTGTACTTTAAAGACTCTACTTACTCCAACAACCAAAAGCACTGTATTTTAAAGGCTCCACTCACTCACAAGGGGCAAAAGCACTGCTTTTTAAAAGCTCTACTCAAGCCATGGGCCAAAAGCACTGTATTTTTAAGGCTCTACTCACTCCACAGCCAAAAGCACAGTATTATAAAGGATCCTACTCACTCCAAAGGCCAAAAACACTGCATTTTTAAGGCTCTGCTCACGCCAATGGCCAAAAGCACTGTATTTTAAAGGCTCTACTCTCACTCCAACAGCCACAACCACTGTACTTAAAAGGCTCTACTCACTCCACAACCAAAAGCACTGTATTTTAAAGGCTCCACTCACTCCAAGGGCCAAAAGCACTGCTTTGTAAAGGCACTACTTACGACAAGGGCCAAAAGCACTGTATTTTAAAGGCTCTACTCACACTCCAACAGCCAAAAGCACTGCATTTTAAAGGCTCTTCTCACTCCAACAGCCAAAAGCACTGTATTTTAAAGGCTCCACTCACTCCAAGGGCCAAAAGCACTGCTTTTAAAGGCTCGCACTCATTCCAACAATCCAAAAGCACTGTATTTTAAAGGCTCTACTCACACCAACAACCAAAATCACTGTATTTTAAAGGCTAACACTCACTCCAAGGGCCAAAACCACTGTACTTTAAAGGCTCTACTCACTCCAACAACCCAAAGCACTGTATTTTAAAGGCTCCACTCACTCACAAGGGCCAAAAGCACTGCTTTTTAAAAGCTCTACTCAAGCCAAGGGCCAAAAGCACTGTATTTTAAAGGGTCTACTCACTCCAACAGCCAAAAGCACTGTATTATAAAGGCTCTACTCATTCCAACAGCCAAAAGCACTGTATTTTAAAGGCTCTACTCACTCCAACGGCCAAAAACACTGCATTTTTAAGTCTCTGCTCACGCCAATGGCCAAAAGCACTGTATTTTAAAGGCTCTACTCACTCCAACAGCCCAAAGCACTGAATTTTAAAGGGTCTACTCACTCCAACAGCCAAAAGCACTGTATTTTAAAGGCTCTACTCACATCGAACGGCCCAAAAACACTGCATTTTTTAAGTCTCTGCTCACGCCATTGGCCAAAAGCACTGTATTTAAAGGCTCTAATCACTCCAACAGCCAAAAAGCACTGAATTTTAAAGGGTTTTGCTCACTCCAACAGCCAAAAGCACTGTATTTTAAAGGCTCTACTCACTCCAACAACCCAAAGCACTATATTTAAAGGCTCCACTCTCACTCCAAGGGCCAAAAGCACTGCTTTTTAAAAGCTCTACTCAAGCCAAGGGCCAAAAGCACTGTATTTTAAAGGGTCTACTCACTCCAACAGCCAAAAACACAGCTTTTTATAGGCTTTGCTCATGCCAAGGGCCAAAAGCACTGTATTTTAAAGGCTCTACTCACTCCAACAGCCAAAAGCACAGAATTTTAAAGGGTCTACTCACTCCAACAGCCCAAAGCACTGTATTTTAAAGGCTCTACTCACTCCAACAACCCAAAGCACTGTATTTTAAAGGCTCCACTCACTCCAAGGGCCAAAAGCACTGCTTTTTAAAAGCTCTACTCAAGCCAAGGGCCAAAAGCACTGTATTTAAAGGGTCTACTCACTCCAACAGCCAAAAGCACAGTATTATAAAGGCTCTACTCACTCCAACGGCCAAAAACACTGCATTTTTAAGCTCTGCTCACGCCAATGCCAAAAGCACTGTATTTTAAAGGCTCTACTCACTCCAACAGCCACAACCACTGTACTTAAAAGGCTCTACTCACTCCAACAACCAAAAGCACTGTAGGCCTCCACTCACTCCAACAGCCGAAAGCACTGTATTTTAAAGGCTCTAACTCACTCAAACAGCAAAAAGCACTGCTTTTTAAAGGCTCACTCACTCCAACACCCAGAAGCACTGCATTCTAAAGGCTCTACTCACTCCAACAGCCAAAAGCACTGAAGTTTAAAGGCTTTACTCACTCCAACGGCCAAAAGCACTGTATTTTAAAGGCTCTACTCACTCCAACAGCCAAAAGCACTGAATTTTAATGGCTCCACTCACTCCAACAGCCAAAAGCACTGCATTTTACAGGCTCTTCTCACTCCAACAGCCAAAAGCACTGTATTTTAAAGGCTCCACTCACTCCAAGGGCCAAAAACACTGTACTTTAAAGGCTCTACTCACTCCAACAAACAAAAGCACTGTATTTTAAAGGCTCCACTCACTCCAACAGCCAAAAAGCACAGTATTATAAAGGATCTACTCACTCCAACGGCCAAAAACACTGCATTTTAAGGATCTGCTCACGCCAATGGCCAAAAGTACTGTATTTTAAAGGCTCTACTCACTCCAACAGCCACAACCACTGTACTTAAAAGGCTCTACTCACTCCAACAACGAAAAGCACTGTATTTTAAAGGCTCCACTCACTCTAAGGGCCAAAAGCACTGTATTTTTAAGGCTCCACTCACTCCAACAGCACTGTATTTTTAAGGATCTACCTACTCCAACAGCCAAAAAGCACTGCATTTTTAAGGCTCTACTCACTCCAACAGCCAAAAGCACTGCATA